>NC_090230.1:3432500-3732500 GCF_024489055.1 Chanodichthys erythropterus
GGGCTCTACCTTGTACCTCTCCACAGTATTGTCTTCTGGTGTCTCATCATCTGATTCTGAGTCTGATCCTATCAGTAGCAGGGCTGTTTTCTTATTGGGTGGCTCAGGATTCTCCTCCCTGAGTGGCTGCAGAGCAGGTTCTTCTCCCTTCACCATCTCACTTAGCTTTGCCCACACTGGCTCCCTCTCTGCTCTGGGCAAGCACTTGAGGTCCTTAAATCGTGGATCTAGAGCAGTCGCCACCTTTGATGAATAAAAAAACCAATAACTATTGATTGATGAAAATTTCACTTTCCAAATCCAACCTCCATATTTCTTCACGACTCATTCATCTATTAATTGACAGATCTACTGGCTTAACAGTCTATAATGGTCAAACAATGCAGTTATCTTCTGGTCAGTCTGATACCTTAAGCCATTCCAGGTTTATATTCTCCCTCCGCTGGTTGAGGTCCTTGGTGAAGGCAGATTTGAATCAGACAATATAGGCAGGATCGTCATCTGAGATCTTCATCGCGTGCTGGAGGTGGCACAGGGCAGGTAGAACCACAGAGCTTATTCATTATTCATTTAACTCAGATTACACATTTTTAAAGTTCTTAATCACATTACATTTAAGGACATGCATTTCTTAAATACAAAGTGACATTTAAAAGAACTTGTATGTCAATTCATGAACATGCTATCATTGTAGACCATACCTGCATGGCTCCAGCAGTTTCTCTAGCTTTGCCAACTTCTCATATTCAGCATTTGTTGTGAGGGCCAGATTGTGCTTCTGCTGAGACAGCGTTGTGTGAAGTGCGCCTCTGTTGCGCCTCACGCACTTGATCATCTCAAGGGTGGAATTCCACCGTGTTGGAACATCTTGCACGAGTGGCTCCTGAACTTGTCCAAGGGAGGCTTGCTGGACATTCAGCTTGTCTGAGTTGGCCGGACTGTGTTTGAAATATCCAACCACTTTACGGCACTTGGCCAGTGCACCATCAAAACCACCTTCCCGAAGTGACATTACAATAGCTCTCTGTACAACATGTGCAACACAGGGCAAATGCTCGAATGGCAGTATCCTCCCTGCTGCCACCATATTAGGAGTGCTGTCTGTTCCAATAGTGCTGATTTTATCAGCTATCCCCCACTGATTAGAGACGTCGAGAAACTGCCTGGCACACGCTTTTGCAAAGTGATGCTCCTCTGTTTTCATCACATCTAACGGACAGACAAAGTAGATCAAAATAAGTTCACTACTAGTAGTAAACAACTAACTTAGCAATCATCAATAAGCAAACATAATGTGGTGGTAATTTGTGGTGTCGTGGTAATTAATAGGCTAAGTAATTAAATTAAATTATGTAATTTAAAATTACATAACATAGCCTACCTAAAGCGCAGGAGTGAAGTTCCCAGCTGACATCGATGAGGTGTACAGTAACGCCGAGGTAGTTATCGTTGTTGACAGATGTCCAATGGTCCCCAGTCAGTGCTACACACCTCGCCTCTACCATCTTCTCATCTTTTGCGGCTTTCTCTTCGGCGTACTGGTCATGTATTTTCCTCATGATAGTTCGCCTAGCAGGTAGTTTGTAAGATGGGTCACCTGTGGCCACCTGGAGAACAAGCTCAAGCCCATCATCTTCAATCATGCTGATTGGTCGGCAGCTGGTGGCAATCGACTGAGCGAGGAGATTAGTTAGCTTGTCTGATAGAGCTGTGCTGACGGGCTTGCCTTGGTTGCACTCAAACAAAGTAGTTTGACGACGACTCTTCTGCACTACATCAGTGCTTGGCCCGGCATCTTCCTGTAGCTAAGGGATTCTTTGCGTTTAGGTGGTACTTGAGACTGGAAGAACTTCTACAGTAAACTAATTCCGCATTGCACAAGGTGCAAACAACCTTAGTTTTGTCGAGGCTTCCATTGGGAAGCTTCTTAAAAATAAATTTTCCCTGAAGCAAACCCGGCAGCTTCATAGCTGCATCCATGTTAGCGCGTTTTTGATGTGGTAATTTCACAGTAGGCATACATACAGGTTCGAAGACTCATTCTCGCCCCCTACAGTGCAATTCAGCTAGGTATACATCCGCGCTGAAATATCAAGGTGAACGTCATTATAGCTTGCGTAGTGTAGACCCAGCTCCCAACCCAAATTTGAGAATAGATTAACGGCAATATTTTTTTTATCGCCCGATAAGAGTCTCACGTTAACGCAGCACGTTAACGGCCCACCACTAGATAAAATCCAAATAAATTCTACATTTCAAACTGAAGACACAATTAGCTGAGAGAAAAAACAAATATACTTTTTACAATTGATCAAACAATATATGAATTTACATTTTATATAAATTCTTGCCATCTCATTGCTCTTACACTGGTTGCAGTGACTGAATATGACTTGTACTTTCTTGAAATGTCATGAATCACTCTGAAATATGTACCATCATAGTGTTTCTTTGCCAGCCATTCATTCCACTCAATCACTGCAAGGTGCTCAGAAAGCAAACTCTAAGACCGATTTTATTTGTTGTATTTTGGCACTCCTGTAATCCAGTGTTGGTGCTGGTAATTTTTTATTCAGCAATGTTTACACTTAACAGAAACTTACTATTTACTAATGCTTAACTAATAATTCATAGCGTAAGTTATGAAGGTAAGTGTTACCCATCTGAATAATAAGACACTATAGGACTGTTACCAATCAAATTAAACCAGTATCACAAAAGCTGCATCTGAAGTGGCATTTACATGTGTTTACACAGACTGTTTAATGCAGTTACGAAAAGCATACATAATGTTTTTTTTTTTTTTAAAAAACAATTAATGATGATATATCAAATGATTTTTGAAACTGAAAAGATACTTTAAATATGAAACTAAAACCACCAGCGATAAACTATGAGTTAATGAGCGAATCATTGAGTCATCAATCACTGAGTTAAAGGTGCTGAAGAACATGTTTTCAAAAGCTGTAATATAAGTCTTAAGTGTCCCCTGAATGTGTCTTTGAAGTTTCAGCTCAAAATACCCCATAGTTTTTTTTTTTTTTTGTATTAATTTTTTTAACTGCCTATCATTATAAATGCGCCGATTCAGGGTACACAACCCCTTTAAATCTTTTGCTCCATGCCCCAAGAGCTCTTGCTTGCTTTAAACACCATAAACAAAGTTCACACAGCTAATATAACCCTCAAAATGGATCTTTACAAAGTGTTCATCATGCAACATGTCTAATTGCGTAAGTATAGTATTTATTTGGATGTTAACATTTGATTCTGAATGAGTTTGCTAGTGCTTCGTGGCTAAAGCTAACATTACACACTGTTGGAGAGATTTATAAAGAATGAAGTTGTGTTTATGCATTACACAGACTGCAACTGTTTAAAAAAATGAAAATAACGACAGTCTCCGTGAATACAGTAAGAAATAATGGTAACTTTAACCACATTTAACAGTACATTAGCAACATGCTAACGAAACATTTAGAAAGACAATTTACAAACATCACTAAAAATATCATTATATCAATGATTATGTCAGTTATTATTGCTTCATCTGCCATTTTTCGCTATTGTTCTTGCTTGCTTACCTAGTCAAGTCAAGTCAAGTCACCTTTATTTATATAGCGCTTTTTAAAATGCAGATTGTGTCAAAGCAGCTTTACATTGATAACTGGTACATAATTTGGCTTCACAGCAGCTCTTAAATAATAGTGTCAATGCAGGCAGATCAGAGGCACTGTTGAATAAATGTCAAGAATACTATTGAATATCAAATGTCAAGTGTCCCCAACTAAGCAAGCCAAAGGCGACAGCGGCAAGGAACCCAAACTCCATCAGGTGACATCAGGTGGCAAACAAGTGGCAAATAGGTGTTAAAATGGAGAAAAAAAAACCTTGGGAGAAACCAGGCTTAGTCGGGGGGCCAGTTCTCCTCTGGCGAACAGTGCTTTGTTACAATCAGGTTGCTATCATAAGTCTGATAGGATCGCAACAATCAAAGTATTTATTTCAGTTCCATCCAGTTGAGGATCGTATTCATCACGCCGGTATGGACGGTCTGTTGAGGAACTGTGGCACTGGCTGTCGTGTTGATGATGTCTTCACAATGGATGATCTAGTTGACTCGATCTCTGCTGATACTTCAGGGCTGCGTTGTGGTCGTGTCATGGCACCGGTCCTTGGTCTCAGCAACGGCCCAGATCCGGTTGACTACGGTTGAACCTCGGGATAAGCAGAAAGACTAATATTAGCGTAGATGCCATTCTTTTTCTGATGTAACGAGTACATCTGGTTTTATAGGAAGTGTTCCCATTTCCGGCTGACCTAATTTATGCAGCCTAATAATCCTTTAACGGATTTGAAAATATAAATTAATAACCTAGTCTGATGATTCAGCTGTGCACATCCAGACGTTAATACTGGCTGCCCTTGTGTAATGCCTTGATCATGGGCTGGCATATGCAAATATTGGGGGCGTACACCTCGACTGTTACGTAACAGTCGATGTTATGTAGAGATTCGCCTGTTCTTCGGAGGTCTTTTAAACAAATGAGATTTATATAAGAAGGGGGAAACAATGGAGTTTGAGACTCACTGTATGTCATTTCCATGTACTGAACTCTTGTTATTCAACTATGCCAAGGTAAATTCAATTTTTGAATCTAGGGCACCTTTAATTCAACTGATTCAAATGGACTGATTCATTTAGTAATGAAACACCACTGTGTGTTACTCAGAGATGGAAAACAGTTCTGTTGTGGCTTTGTTTGGAACTATTTTCGTCTGTGAAATAAAGCAAAACAGGCAACATCAACATGTATCTAAAATGTAAGTCACTTAATTGTTTATTAAACCCTTGTATAAAATCAATATCACATTTGCAATTGTGTTCTCATTCTTTGTGTGATTGCTTGACTATATCATAAGATATAAATATATTGCCTAAAAGACTAATACTCACACAGGGGATTTTTACTGCATTTTAATAGAGTAAATCATGCAATGATTAATGCATAGGTGCAGTAGTATAACCTAAACCGAAAAGACGACATGTGAGGGACATACTCAATAATGTCAGATGCATATCGTTTAAACAACAATTATTATATTATCAGCCAGCTTTCGTGCAGTATGTACATCAGATGACCTCATGCGAGGTTGAGACTAGGGTCTTTGTCACCTTTGTGGACGTGTTCATAAATTCCATGAGACCATAGTGGCCCTCAAGGTCCACTGCCCTGCAGACTTAAGTTAGATTTAGTGTTTGATTAGAACTGGAATTAAACTCTGTAGGACAGTGGACCTCAGGGGCAGAGTTGCCCGCCTCTGCCATCGAATGCCCCACTTGTCTTTTTATGGCTCAGAAGGATGCCCGTGAGTACCCAATATGCGACTTTTGTGTCGGAGTGCTGCCTACAATACTATGACTCTGATACCCAGGTGTGGACTTAACAGCACAACATTCTATCACCCTCCAAAGAAAGGACACCAAAGTGTGAACTTTGGACTACTGGGACTGAGGGCGTCATTTGGGATGAGGCCTAGGAAAGCTTTAGCTGCACTTAAGAATAAAGTAGAAATCTCTGGAGACATTCTTGCTCAGCCACTTAAAAGCAGGGTGGAGGTACACCGCTGATGTGCCAAACGTGATATCCGACAGTAATCCAGGCCCCTGGTGAAATCACGGCCATGTCTCCAACTGTGATGGTGGTTTCCGAGGCAAATATTTATGTGGGCAGGTCAGTCAGGTATAATGGGGTTGGAAGGGTGGGAAATGGAATATCGCAGTGTCTTGGCCTGGTTTGTAGACTCAGATCACTGCTGCTGCAGAAAGCTTTTTGCCAGGCCCTGACCTTCACAAGTGTTGTAGGGTAATTTCATGGTAACCCTCATTTTGTGAGAAGTCACATGATTCACATGCTACATATATTCATACATGCTTATTTGGAAACTAACATGAACCCTAAGCCTTGAGCTTATGGATGCAGCAAATGCAAATATTGCAAGTTTTCAGAGCAAGGATCATCATACAGCACTTTGCAAGGGGGGTACACTGTTGAAAAAAATGAATAAATAAATAAATCAAATCTTAAACCAGACTTAAAGGATTTGTTGGTTTTAGCTGATTTGCCTGGTCTCTTGGCCAAGCTGTTATTTGGATGGATTGGCTACCTGACCAGCTAACAAGTGCCCAAAACTTTTTTTTTCTTTTTTTTTTTCTAGCACAGAAGTGTTATTTAAAGAATATTTTGTTGTATTACATTACATCCTCCATTAAATGCAAGCTATTTTAGATGCAAAGTTGGTTTTCCTGGAATGCTTAAAAAGAACAAAGACTTTTTATTTTAAGATTTTTTTTTTTTTTTAATTTTAGTTACACAAAAATTGCTCATGGCCACACACATGCTGTAAACTCTTTCATTTAGCTGCATGTTACCAAAATAATTATTTTGCATTTGGCTTTCAGTCTTGTATTGTACCTAAATACTTTGAATGCTTGAAGAAGCAGACATATCCGCATTTTAGCGATATCCAGACTAGCTATATTTAAAAATTCAATAACAGTTATGTTCTTATCTGATTATATTTTCTTTACGTTACATTAATATACTTCCTCATTCTTCAGAATGCACAAGCACATCTGGTAAAACAGGAAGAATATAAATATAGTTAACCTCTAAACAAGGTCTTTGCGAAGAGCCAAGTTTTTATTAGGTTCTATTAGCAGCAATAACAATACATTAGAATACCATTAATAGCAGTCTTGCTCTTATCAAATCTGCCGTTTTATTAGCTGTCTGGTTTTATTAGCTGAAATAGCTCCCACTGTGCAGTGATCTCAAACTGGGTCAAAGGTTTGCCTTATTAAAATGTATATCCGGTGAGCCTGTGATATTACCATGATTAGCAAGAGCTAGTCTGATCTTGCAAATGAATCCTGAGGATCTCAGGGCATATCAGAGAAGACATTCAGAGAAAATTTCCAGGAAAACTAAACTTTGTAACTTTGAAGTACATTGACATGGTACACTGACAGTGGTATTTGCATCTTCAAAACTTGCCACCATAATGCTGATGTTGTTATGCAGTTTTATTGGATTTTCTGTGTCTTTGCAAGTTGTTGTCACACACACATTTTGGATGTTGTGTTCAGTTTGCACCGTTTTAGTTCAGCTGTGTTCACCTCGTTATCCCTAGTATTTAAATTCTCTCTGGTTCTGTTTAGTTTGTCCTGCCTCATCTATGCTTTGTGGATGTTTAATCTCTGTTCCTGTTACCTGAGAGTTATCCCAGGTGAAAAAAGCATACTTGAATGCACTAAAAAAATACTTAAATACAAGCAAGTACATCTGTAGTACATTCTTATTTTTTGTGCTAAACAAAATTGTAAAAGTTATACACTATATAAATAAACTAATTAAAACTATATTTCTACTTCAGTAGTACTTCGGTGCACTTAAAAAGTATACTAAATACTACTAATACGTTTAGTGCATTGAAATAAAGCATACTACCATATAGAGTTTTATTAGTGTATTTCTTAAAAGGGTGCTTTGAATGCTTTAAAAATTAGCTCAATCTTAGTAGACATTTGTATAGTAATCCTAAATTTAAATTAAATTTATTTTACTAAAAATATATTACTAATGTACCAGTTATAAGTACATTTTCCCAACTGTGGTATTTAAGTACACTTCATATAATTGTACTAATTAGCAGTAACACTTAAATTGATTTTAAGTGTAGTTGTGACCATTCTGTTTAGTTTTGTTCATGTACTTTCAGTTTGTTTTCATTTGTCACATGTTTCTTTGTTCAGTTTCCCACCACTTATCTGTCTCCATAGTTACCATCATTATTAGTTTATGCATATTAGCATATGTGTCAGCTGTGTCTAAGCAATTATCTTCGTTTGTGTTCACTACTTAAGTTGTTCCTTCTTCTGCATTCCTGGGGAACATTTCAGAAAGGAGGTTAAGTGAAAAATCTGAGTATTTTAACCCTGAAATGAGGGAAACTCTGGGTTTTCAGTTTCAGAAATGGAGGTATATTAAACCCGATAATCTAAATTAAGTGCATTTTATATTCCAGTGTGGTAATAAAAATAATCTTAAAGCAAAAAGAAAACAAGATTATTCTGAGTATCTATTACTAAGTGAAAATTTACACTAACTCCATGAAATAATGTATGACGTGTAGAACTAATTTGTGATGCGACTGACCTAGGTTTGAGTCCGCCTTTTGCTGAGCTCACTCCTCTCCCTTTTCCCATCACATATCACATCAGAAAAGCATTTATTTACATTTATTTATAAAAAAGAAAATGTTCTAAAAGTGGAAGTGCCTACCGGGTGTTTAATAATGAAAAAAAGTATTTATAATTTTAATATAATAATTTAATGTTATTATTGCATATTATTGCATTGTTACTATTACACTTATTGCACAGAACTGTTAATTTTACATGTTAAAAAGAACATATCACAATTTTCTATTTTTTAGCATCTACAGCTATTTGCACTTATTATAAATAGCATCTATTGCTAAGAAAATATGTTATTTTCCTCTTAAAGTGTAAATAGACATTTCTTTATTTTTCTAACCCCATTGGCAGATAATTTGCAAAATAAAAGTGCACTTAAATTATTATTTTTTATTTAATTTATTTTGCATGTGGGATACAGTGAAAATGAATATTAGTTCAATAACTTACTGTTCTGCCAGTTTTCACTTCTGAAATTACAACAGTGATAAGAATTAAACTTGTATTGACTGTGTATGCGGACGTCTTATTGTTGGGTGCTGTTGCCATGGTGAATCGTAATATTGGAGCTCCATTGATCATGGCTCTTCACATGCTTAACTCAGAGTCAGCCTACTCAGAGTTGACTCAATTCGCTGTTCTGAACTCTGAGTTGACTTACTCTGAGATGGGAAACTGAGTTTTAAGATTTAATGCAGAGTTGGTTGAACCTCCTTATTGTAACATGGATCCACTGGAGGCAAGTCTTAGAAAACCCAAGTGCAGTTTATTTCCTTCCAACAAGAATCCAACATTAAACAAAGACTTTACATGGCATAGCTTAGCATAGCGTCGCAATAACAAATCTTATCCACACTGGTACAGGGAACAATGCATGAGAAAGACATGTAGCAAACATGAGGGCTTAAATACACAAGAACTAATACAGAAGACACACCTGTGTACAATCAACCAATAAACCAATAGGTGTGTTCGACATCGGCTGCGGCCGGATGCAACCGATCGGCGAGAGTAGCCGTTTGCAGGCGAGGAGTAGCTGTAAATGGAGATGTGAAGTCGGACACTTTCTGCTTCACGAAGTGAAATAAATGCAATATTTGACTAACACACCGATCTTTCAAAAATACATTTTCATTCAATTCTTTATGTACTGCTTACAGCGTATTTTTACAAGAATAAAGTTCAACATAAGCATATATTATTTAAATACCAATGTAGCGGGGTCTACGCTTTTTAGTTTTAACTGTAATAAAAATACAGATTTGTGAGCTATAGTGGAACTGAAGGCGTGACAATAAACATGAAACACGGCCAATCATGAAACAGCTGTGTCGTCATCAGAACTCGTGCAGCTCCTCTTGAGATGCTACACTGGCTGACTCAGATGGCTGCTCTCGATTCGCTCTCGCGGTACTTTGAAATCATACATCACAGTCACATGCCTTCAGCGCCAGCTGGACAAAAGTACTAACCGGAATGCACTGCTTCAAGTCAGCCGCCGATCGGTCTCTGCAGCGCCGTATGAGCTCGTACACACCTAATGACAACATAGGACACATGACAAGGGAGCACATGGCAGGATCACATGAGGACAAGGAGTGGGCAGGAGTGGCGTGGATAACTCCCGACATGATGGTCGGGATGTGAAGACACTTTGGTGTGGTGAGTATTGTGGGATTGTGGAGCCCCTCGTCCGAAAAACCCACAGTAAATGATGAACCAGCCAGCAAAAGTGCATAGGCAATGTACCTTGCTAAAGTCCATGGCACTCTGCTCTCATTGAGTCCATTATGAAATATGCCTTTAAGGCCCATATTAACATGAATATGCCCATCATTGAAGTCCACAATGTGACATAACTTACAGAAGTCTGTCACGTAGTCCTCAATGGGCAGGTTCCCCTGGTGTAAACGTAGCAAGTTGAATGCTGGGTTCATTAATGCTGGTCCACTGGAGGCAAGTATGCAGAACCCATGTGTAGTTTATTTCGTTCCAACATGAATCCAACATTAAATAAAGACTTTACATGGCATGCCTTAGCATAGCTTTGCAAGAACAAGAACATGAACAAATCGTACCCACAGTGGTACAGGGAACAATACATGACAAAGGCACATGGTCTGATTTCCGTTATACATATGTATTTTGCACTCCCTGTCTTTGTGGATTTATCATTCAACTTTACACATTTTTAACTTTATTCTTCTGCCTTTGTAGGTATTCCTGCAAGCACCATGATAGTAGTCGGAACAAGCTCCATGATAGTAGTCAGATAAAGTAAACCATAGGGTGTTTTATAAGTGCATTACTTAAAAGTGTGCTATGAAAGCTTTACATAAAATTTTAATGGATTTTTATATATACTGTCACTAAGTTCTATTGTAATGGATTTTCATGAAAAATAAAACATGCAGGTTAAATGTGTACTAAAATTCACAGTTTAACAGTAAGTATACTTTTAGCATAAAGTACTTAAAGTGCTATATTTTATATATTTATATTTTAATGTGGGAAAAAAGTGCTACTAATGACATACTAATAGTGTACTTGATTGTACTTGTCTCTCTGTGAGTGTGTGTTGCTGCTGATGAGCTGATCAGCGTCAGCTGGGGCTCATGAGTGCCGCTATTTAATGTCTGTGCATTTTGCCCCTGCATCTGTTGTCAGATCATTGGTGTGTTCATGTAGTGTTAGTCCTTGCTGTGTTATGCCAATATTTGCATATGCCAGCCCATGTTCAAGGCATTAGACAAGGGCAGGCAGTATTAACGTCTGGATCTGTGCACAGCTGAATCATCAGACTAGGAAAGCAAGCAAGGACAATAGCGAAAAATGGCAGATGGAACAATAATAACTGACATGATATATGATATTTTTAGTGATATTTTTGTAAATTGTCTTTCTAAATGTTTCGTTAGCATGTTTCTAATGTACTGTTAAATGTGGTTAAAGTTACCATTGTTTATTACTGTATTCACGGAGACAAGAGCCGTCGCTATTTCCATTTTTCTAACACTTGCAGTCTGTATAATTCATAAACACAACTTCATTCTTTATTAATCTCTCCAACAGTGTGTAATGTTAGCTTTAGCCTGTTAGCCACAGAGCATAGCCTCAAACACATTCAGAATCAAATGTAAACATCCAAATAAATACTATACTTGCATGATCTGATGCATGCATGCAGCATGCATGACGAACATTTTGTGAAGATCCATTTTAAGGGTTATATTAGCTGTGTGAACTTTGTTTATGCAATGTATTAAAGTTGCGAGTTCGGGGGCGGGGAGCATGAGGATTTAAAGGGGAAGCAGCTTGAATCGGTGCATATTTATTAACATTAACATGTAGTTACGTATATCATATAAAGGGAATATTAACAGTTACAATACATTTTAAATGAATTATTTAATGTATAAAAATATGTGGGCAATATGTTATAAATACATTTTGTATATATATTTTATTCTTATATTTTAAATCATTCATAAGTGTATTTTCTATGTCTGATGAGTATATTTAAAAATGTATGAAAGATGGGTTCAAGTACAATACAGAGATAGAATGTTAAAAGCACATTTTAGTTCATATTCATGGTGTCTCAAAATAGCACAATTGAGTTCACTTAGATGTAGAGGCCTCCAGCCTCTGATCCCTCCATTTAACCTCTGTCTATCGCCCTAGCTCCTGCCGCCTAGACCATCGGCATAATTCCACTCCATCGGCTCTTCGTCTGCACCATGGGCTCCTCCATCGTTGTCTGCGCTCATTCCCATGGCAGCATTTAGACTACCTCCACCAAGGCTCCACACTTCTAGCTGTGGCCTGGATTACCACCAGGACGTTCCTGCTCAAGGCCATCCCCATCACTCCTCCACTTACTCCACCCTGGACCTTTTTGTTGTGACCTCTCCTGGGTTCCCATATTACACTTATGCCTCTTCCATCCATCTGCCAGCCCTAGGCTTTTTTTTTTTTTTTTTTTAGTTTGCACTGTTTCCCTTAGTTTGTTATGGTCATGGTTTTTAATTGACTTGTCATTTAGTTCAGCTTTGTTCACCTTGTTATCACTAGTATTTAAGTTCTCTCTGGTTCTGATCAGTTTGTCCTGCCTCATCTATGCTTTGTAGATGTTTAATCTGTGTTCCTGTTACCTGAGAGTTATATTAAAGATTTTTCGATCCTTCATCATCTACGTGTTTGCTACAAACCTTGCCAGATGGTCAATGACATGCTGCTCTTTATGTGTGTGTGTTTTGTCTGAAAACTTAAATCATATATTGTCTGGATAACTTATTCATAATTGAAATATGCAATTCACATAATTCAATTATGTGAACTGCATTAAAAATGCAATTCACAGGCCATGCAATGTCTTGATCATAAAGTTTTTAATCCATTGGATTATACATAAAATTGGCTTTACCATATGATCATTTAATATATAAATCTTTTTTTTTAGTGAATTTCCAGAAAAAAAAACTGTATTGTGATGGTTATTGATATAAAGTTGATTACCAAAAATGTTGGTTATAACTGCCAACCCTACACAAAAGTTTAACACTTAAGGTTAGAAGTTGTGTAAATTTGTAATCCCAAAAAGCTATTTTAATTGTTATTTTGAATCAAACATGTCTAAATAAACTGACCAATCAAAACAAGATTAAAGGTTAAACCATCAATGACTGGAGTTCTAGTGAACTGAGTGACACTATTTTGTAGTGCTGCAAAAGCACATGTGTTCCTGGAACCTGAGCTGTGGGTGATTGAATAAAATCACAGCAGAGATCACTGGAAGAGATATCAGGACATTAAGAGAACTCATTCTCCATGACCCCTGCTTGATCTCCTCTATAGCCATTTGCACTGATCAGAGAGAGGTTAAGCTCAAGAAAATTGGACCACACGGCACAAAGAGATTAGAAGTTCAAGTTGCCATAATACCCCAACGGCAATCAGACGGATGGGATCGGGGGGCCAGTCGGGGCCTGTGACAGCACAGAGGAAAGTTCCTGAAGGAAACTCCTTCTTAAATGGACTTAGACACAGGGATTCGACTCTCCCTCTATAGTGTTTCAGGTGTCACTACTTCCAGAAAGGAAGCAAATCCCAGAGGAAGAATAAGATGCCTCTTGGCTGTGTCTGTGGACATATTACAAAGAGGAAGTATGGAAAATATTAAAGCATGAACAAATACCACAGTCGTTCATATTCAGTTGCAGAATGAATGACTTTACCATGAGAATCACACACACTTCTTTACCAATCCAATTAGGACAATCTAGCGGGGCTTTGACCTATAAAATGTTCTAAAAAAATTGCTACATCACTTGACAACCATGCAAAAAGAACATATATTTATTATATTACATTATATGTATTAAAATTGATAAAGCTGATTACTTATGCTTTATATAT
This sequence comes from Chanodichthys erythropterus, assembly GCF_024489055.1. Taxonomy (NCBI): domain Eukaryota; kingdom Metazoa; phylum Chordata; class Actinopteri; order Cypriniformes; family Xenocyprididae; genus Chanodichthys; species Chanodichthys erythropterus. Next base: position 3,446,179 of record NC_090230.1, read on the forward strand.
AATGCATAAGAACACCTCTTTATTGTGGTAAAATCACTGTATGTAAACTCTCATTGCTTGTCGCTTTAATATTACTGTTAGTTATACAACCTAGATAATAGACCTACAATCTTTTATTGATTAATAACTGAATAGTGCATATTTCTTGCTAGGATGTACTCAAATTGGTCAAATTAATATTGCTTTGAGATAAAAGGTGTATAAAATTTGCTGCAAGTACATTAGTGGAATTTGATTACAATATATATATATAGTAAATATATGCTGCATAATAAGTAAATGCAGCAAGTCTAACTAGAAATCAAGAGATAAATCTTTTTTTTTTTTATTATTGACTGCCAAAGTCAATACAGAAAACAGTGTAACAGTTATTTTCCAGATAATATTTTTGCACATATTTATAATTTGTCTTTTTTTCTTCTTCTTCACAGTATAAATAAGTTTTAATACATTAAAATATATCTGCTTTTTTATATTTTAGAAAAGGTGTCCCTCACAACATGATATTCATATTTAGGAGTCTTTGGCATCAAAACATATTAAAAAAATAAATATAGTTTTATAGTTTATAGTATTAAATATAGTTATTGAATTTATATAGTTATATAGTGGTGAAAATCTAAACAAATATATAGTATGTTCATTCATTTATCTAATTATAACATGTATTATCAGAATATGAATAAACAACGTTTGGATGTAGATTTAGTATTCATTTAGTATAGTAAACATTTTAGTTTTCATTAGGGAAATTGTGGGTTCACGCAGGCGGTAAGCTGATTTTTTGTAACCATTCCACGGCAGAGCAGGGAAAACGGCATGAGAAAAGAAAGAGAAAAGGAGCTAAAAGCCTTTAAATTAATGATCGATGAGGCCGCTTTCTTTGAGTTCAAAGCGCTCCAGAAGCAGTTGAAGCACTGCTATAGTTTCCCCATTTTACCCCATGCGCCCCTCAGCAGCACGTGACCTGACCTGGTCTTCAACTGAGCCCATTCGGCGGTCTACCCCTGCTGATGTCATCAAAAGAGCCCAACAATGCCACATTTACTCAATCTGGGGCGGCTTTTCAATAGGCAACTTTCCCCTATTCTTCCTGAGGGTTTGGCATCTGATTTTATTAGTTCCTATTCCTTATTAGAAAGGTTCCCAGTGGCGGTCCCCATGCCTGTAACGACCACAGACTACAGAGGAAGGAGAAAGACAGCAAAAATACTGTGGAGTTTTCTGGAACGTGTCAAGAATTTCTATGGCAAATCATTTCAGAGGTCACTTTGCCAGAATTTCAACCCCATGGTGTTTGGCACCTGTTTTGTACCTCTAGTGAATGATGTAGCACATTGGGGTGCACTAATGTAATCTAGCCAAACTCTTTCTTACTTATTGTGATTTCACCCTCTTTGAGCCCCTGACAAAGGTGCAGGAAAATGTTGCACAAAGAATCTACTTAATTAGAGTTGTTTTTAAGGGGGAAATCAATGTGTTTTGTTTAATTTTATTTTATTTTATTTAACTTAATTTTATTTATAATTTGTTTGAAAGTCCCAGCTGTCTAACACAACAAGAATTTTTCAACCAATTGAATGAGTTTTGGCCAAGTATATTTGTTTATCCAACCAATGGCAAGCAAGGGGATAGGGAAACCCAACAATCAGACATTCCAAAATTATTTTTTCATTCTGAAACCATACACTTTCCCTTTAAATTATGTGATTCTATTAAAGTGAACAGGGGAAAAGTTTCATATTTGTTTGTTTGTTTGTTTTCATTTTCAGAGAAGTGACCATATTTGACCATATTCTTTTATTGTATAGAATAAAAGGAGTTTGAACATTCTGCTTACAGGGTTCACCGAGAAGGGAATGAGATGCTGCATCATGCCATTGACGCTATGGGAACACTTTCAGTGTGCACTGGTGTCTGAACATGTGTGAATTCATGCCAATTCTGTTGGCTGACGGACATCATGTGACGAAGCATAGTGTGTCAACAAGACCACCAAAGGACACTTACATCATGGAATCACCAGATTCTACTTGTCTGAAGAAGCCGTGCAAGCATGTGTTCAGTATGGCAATGAGATGCAGCGTCTTGTTCCCTCTCAGGGAACCAGGTTACAGAGGTGTAAAGAGTACCTGAAAACCATACTTGAGTAAAAAATACCTTAGATTGAAAATGACTGCACTACAAGTTACAAGTAACCAATTCCAATACAACTTGAGTAAAAGTCTTAAAGTATCTGATTTTAACAGTACTTAAATATTTTACTCATGCTGAATATAGGCTCAGAGATGCACTAGTCCTGAGAGACATGACAGTGACAATTAGAAACAATTGATTTGTAAGATGAGAAATCAAGTTTATTTTCTAAAATCAAAATAAAACTGAACACCTCAATATTGCAATAAATCAAGGGTGACACAACAAACTTTTAAACGTCTACAAACTCTCAAGTCTCAGTTGAGCTCAAGAGCACAGAAAGGCCATACGTAAACCAATATCCGTCAAAATGGTCTTGTCAATATAGCGGATTTAAAACAATGTTAAGTAAAATTAAATAGTCAGTCTACTGTACTGTATGTGCTGGTTTGAGCCTCATCACCAGCTGCAGTCATTTCCTCATCTAATAAATAAAACATCTGCGATCAGCAACTACCTGCTAATGCACTCCCATTCACATAAAGTATCCTTGTTGACAAGTTTTGGGCAAGTAAAGGCAAAATGCACAAGATATAGTACCTTCAATGCCCTTAGATGGCAATATCGCTTCTTTATATCAGAAACAAACTGCTGCAGAAAAATTGAGCTGCCATGAAAAATGTAAAAAGTAGGCTACATTTACTTGTTCAAAAATGTAGTCAAGTAGAGAGTTGAAGGTGCCAATATCTTTGATACTCAGTACAAAGTAACCAAAAAGATAAGTAGTACAGTAACTAATTACATTTACTCAAGTACTTTACACCTCTGCCAGGTTATATGTGATGCAATCTGGGAAAACCGGTCGGATGTCACGATGGAACTTTTTTAGTAAAGTCAAAAAATAGGTTGAATGTCTTTTTTTTTTTTTTTGGGGGTCAAAATTGGGGTTTCATTAAATTATCATTCTATAACATCTTGTCTATCATCTCTGAAAATATCTTGGCAAAATTTGCCTAAGTGCAGATAGCGATTTATAGTGGCAAGGCTGTTTTACGTTACGTTTAAGAACACACCCAGTGGAGTAAAAAAAAACAGCCATAGCTTTCCCTCCCTTAATGCAGAACTAAGTAACTTTATGAACAATCCAGTTCCTAAATTCCTTAATTCTCCTCCCTCCTTTTAAAGCAGAACTAAGTAACTTTTTTTTACCTTCATAAATAGTTTTCTAAGTCCTTACGATGGTTAATTGACTTGTAGTGGTGTGTTTGAGGCGAACACTAACCCCCTCTGGCACGTCTACGCCAGAAAACAGCACTTGCAAGTTGAGCTGCACCGACCCGACACAATCTCGCTTCATGTTCACGTTTACGTGAGAGTGACAAAATGTTTTACGGTAATTCAATATACACATAGCGGCCTCACTTTATAAGACAATTTCGAAAATGACCCACCTCCATCAAGATTTCTTGTACTGTATTTGCGAAACTACTGCGCTGGTGAGCATTGTAGTCGTTGTAGTTGTTGATTCACTGAAGGAACCTGTAGGGAGCTTCGCAAATATTACTGAGTTCCACTTTAACACTACAATGACAGATCTCCTATCAAAATAAACCACATTACATGTAGAATGAAGGTGTGTTAATGCAAAGTTTTTTGTTTGTTTTTTTTTCTTTCTAATACAACGTTAAAAGGCAGAGCACAAGAGATCAACAGAACTATAATGAAGTGAACACACATGTTTAAATTATGTTTATTAGAGGTTAAATTCAAATTAAATACTGACAATCTGCCCATACTACTTATGAATAGGATGTCTACTTCATAAAATGTATGAAAATATGGAAAAATATGGTTCGGATCACTCAAATAAATGGAGGTGCCCTTAAATGGTCAGATATGGAGTTTGGGTGTCATCTAGTGAAAAAGTTTGGTACTGCGCCCAAACAAAATCTCACTGAAAGCTCATTTTTGAAATATTTCAACCTAAAATTTGGAATGTTGACATTTTTGGCTTTTATTTTCTTGCAGTTTAAGTGTAAAACATGCTTTATAATATATTATTATAAAATATAACCAATTACATTTTTACATTTTTTATACAGCTTTATTTCACTTTCATAATTTATTTCACTTACGATAATCTGATTAGTGTCTTCTTTAAAACAAGACCAACCTTAGGTCTATATTCCAAAGCATTCTTGAATTACAACCATTTATGTTTGGATAGTGCATTTTCATGTCTATGCAAAAAAAAAAAAAAAGGGGGGTGACAGTTATTTAAACAGTTATTTATTTTTCTCATAATTCCATTCCTGAAAATCAGAGCAATCAGCCGACTTCAGATAACCATAACTTTTGTTACAGACAAGCTAAAGAACATATTTGGAAAGGGCTCGAATCCAGCTTTCATATTGTATTGAAACCTGTGATAGGTAAAATTTCACCATGTGATGGGTTTTCACAGATCACGTCACATATATGTAACCCAGAGATGTTCCCTTTCGAGGAAACTCAATGCTTCATGGCATTGACTCTATGTGAACATCAATACCCACACCACCATACTGACAAATGCCTGCCCAATGAGTCCAAAAGTATACAAACACAGACCTAGAGGGTAAGCGGGATGAATTAACTCTCTGGGGTCAGAAAACACGTTGGTGTGTTTTGCTGGATTTTCTTCACATAGCAGCAAAATAGACTTTTTGTCATACAGATAAAAGTAATACATCAATTGAAAACACAGAATGTCTACTTTTATGTTTGTGCACTCAGAGTAAAACAAAATGTTGTACTTTTTGCAAAATAAAGACAGCTAACATGATGAGTGATCTGCTGTCTCAATAAAATCCATTCTGATAGTTGTTAGAAAATGAACTGCTATTCAAAGACAAATTCTGAGGAAATCCATGCAACAGAGAGGGGTCATTCCACGAAATCGGTGCCTTTCCAACTTTGAAAAATAAAAAAAATAAAATAAGTTAATTTTTTTTTTTTTAATTATATCTATGAAATGAAGACAACTTAAAATTACAAGAAATTGTATTGTGCCATCCCAGGCTATATCATTTTTTATTTTATTACTACTTTTCTTCCTCATGTTTTGATATTTTTGTCAACCCTGTTACAGACATAATCATCACTATATACTACAGTTTTAATTAGAACTACGTAATAGTTTTTACATATATAAGCAGTATTTTTGTCCCTTTTTTCACTGGGGTTGTTTAAAATTTGGTATTTTTTAAACAAATCTTATAGTTGTCATTGAGATGACCAAAAACATCATAATTTTGAATGCTGATCACCTGTCAATTAAGAAAAAATATATATATTTACAAGAGATAAGATATATTAAAAGAAGGGTTTTGTCCAAAACAAAATAATGTGATTGTTACAACTGAAAAACTTGGAAGGCCATTTCAAATAGTATTTTTACATTATTTATGAAATTAATGACAGTAACAGGATTGATATAATGGTAACAGGACTGACCAGAGTAACGTAGATGACGGGACACACATTCTTCAGCATACAATCTACATATTTTTTTTTTTTACATAATACTGTAAAAATTTCTAACTTTTTAATTTACATTATATTGTTTTGCATTCACTTTGCATGGCTGTATTAGTGAAATATTCAATTTCTAAGAGATAAAGAGCCTCATTTATAAAATGTTGCACAGAAACCGTCCTAAATCTGATCTTATGATCATTTCTCAGATGTGCGTACGTGAGATTCTTAGAATGAACGTACACACAAAACAATTGTATGTCTCCCTTTCAGATGCGAAATATATAAATCGCAAATAGGGTTAGAATAGGGTTAAAACTGTGAAAGAATGGTTCAGAGAGCACAAAGAATCATTTTCACACATGAATGGGCACTTCTGAGTCCTGACTTTAAACTCAGTGTAAGTCTTTGGGATGTGCTGGAGTAAACTTTACAGAGTGCTCACCTCTTGCATTGTCAATACAAGATCTTGACCACAAATGTATGTACCTCCTGATGGAAATGACATCAGAACATTTACTTCCATCAAGGGATTAGTCTTACACTGAGGTTAAAGTTAGGCCTCAGAAGTGCCCATTCATGTGTGATTCTTTGTGCTCTTTGAACCATTCTTTAACCCTGATGAATATTGGCATTGTCATCTGGAATATGGCCATGATACATATTTCCAACATAGTTGTTTAAGAAATTAAAAGCTACACACTCCATCTGGGTTAAAATATATTATATATTAATAATACATTTAAATAGTTAATACTTGAATTACGAGATTTGTGTACCAACAATACTAATAATAACAATACTAAAAATACTAAAATGTAACTGATGCTCATATGCCACCCACACTGAATGATATAGACATCAATAATACACCTGGGATGACCTTTTAAAATGTTTGCATTTGACACAGATAAATGTTAAATATAGTGTGGATAAGGTGATTGTCATCCCTGTTACCCACATGTCAAGACCTGTTACCCTGAAAAGTAACAGGGTTGACGGTAACGGGTTTGACAATTTCAAGCTAATTTGCTATTTGCTAGCTATTAGAACAGATCATAAAAGCACATTTTGTACAATTTAAATAGATATTACTTGTAGATAATGATTATGTTAGATTTAATAAATAAGTGTTTAAGTGACGATTGGTTTGTGTGAGAAACCGAACAGTATTTATATCATTATAATACCTCTAAAACACCACTATGTCCAACTGCCCTGCACATCCCGTTAGTGAAGTCTGAACACGCTCTGACAACGGAAGTGATGTCTCGCACTCATTGAAGCAAAGCGTGAGACATTGCTTCCGTCATCAGAACATGTTTTCTGACCTCACCAACCGGATGTGGAGGGCATGGTGGTGTTTTAGAGTTAAAAAATGATAATACTGTTCGGTTTAGAGGCAACAAATGTGAGAGCACCAAAGTCTTTAACTAAGGAGAAAAGTCTGGGCATAGTGTGTAATGTTATTGAGATCTCTTCTAAATTTTAGAGGAGACAAACATGAGAGCTTCAGAGTCTTTAGGAGCAAAGTATGAGCACAGTTTGTGATGTTATTGACATCTCTTATAAACTTTAGAGGACAAAAATGTGAGATCAGCAGAGTCTCTAGCTGAGGAAAGTCTGAGCACAATGTGTGATGTTGAGATCTTTTCTGAATCTTAAGAGGAGACAAATGTCAGAGCAGCAGATCTTTAGTTTAGGAGAAAATTCTGAGCACAGTTTGTGATGATGTTGAGATCTCTTCTAAAACTTTAAAGGAGACCATTGTGAGAGTGTTAGAGTTTTTGTTTCAGGAGAAAAGCATGAGAAGCAGGAGACCTCATTTTTGTCTAGGAGAATCATTTGAGATGTTAAAGAGATCTCATTTTTCTTTCCTATGGGTAGTAATGTCTGATTTGGAGTGAATCAATCTGGTGATTCAGAAGTAAATCAGTCAGACTCGATATTTCAGAGTTAAGTCTGAGCCAGTCCAATTCTGGAATGACATGAAGGTAAGTAAATGGTGACAGAATGTTCATTTCATTTTTGGCTGATATAAAGTATAATATATTTCCTTAATTCATGAGAGGTACAAAACACATCATGGGATTCTTCCTTATTACCACATTATTTAAAAAAACAAACAAACAAAAAACACCTGTACTTTTAGTATCATGATGACAAGAAGTCAAATCAGAGCATTGCTAAATTGTGTCAGATTCACTCTCATGATGAAATGCTAAATCAGACATACACAACTGAGTCAGATAAGAGCTGACGGGATCAGTATATGGGATCCTAGTTGCATGTTGTAACAAGTTATGGATCTGTTTACATGATGAGTTGCCAGTGTGGAGATATTTCAGTGCATTTCAGTCAAACCACACCTTTTAGCTAAAAAAAAGTTGGAGAAGCAACAATAAATCTTCCAATTTTCTGTTCCCTTGCAAAATCCATTCCCAGCAGACAAAGATAACAGTCACAATTCACATGGTTACACTGTCATAGTTGCTTACTTATCCTGTTGTCTTATGACATCACTGATATTTCAATAAAAATATTTTCATAGTGCGTTGACTCACTGATTAGGCAAATGCTAAGGTTGACAACCTATAACCTGCCTTAGTCACCCATTATTAACAATTACGTATTGTTTTTTGTTTGTTTGTTTTTGTTTTTGTTTTGTTTTTATTATTGCCTGAATCAGATGTTCAGAAAGTAGGACATGAAAAAAGCCAATAAAGCCCCTAAAAACTTGTGGATTGTATTTAAAATGCAAGCATTAAAAGCATTTTCACTCGGACAATATATATATATATATTTATTTATTTATATTAAAAAAAAAAAAAAAAAAGTGGTAGATTAAATCAATTATGCTAATTACAATGAAACAGCAATCATTTGATTACGCAGTTCATTTAAAACAGCATGTAAACATTACTAATGGATATGGTTGTTAAGCAGAGAGAATAATGTTTTTCCTTTAAAAAAAGTTTTATGCATTACTTTCTTATTTTGCTGTTTTTTTCTTTATTTCTAAATAATGCATTTTATTTTATGTGAGCCACATTTTTTAAAAGTTTTTTAAAAATGAATGCTAATGACAACGGCACTCTATGCCTGAAGAAAAAACAACTGGATTTTTGCCAAGTAGGTTGAATATGTTATATCATATACCCGAACACAATGAGCTTTATGAATAAATGTATAGAAATTTTGCAACCTAAGACTGGATTTGGGTGCTAAGCCAAGATTCTCACCTTGGAGTGCTCGGAGGAAATTTTCTTGGCTTGTCAAAAGACGTTGCTGCAAGAGAATCATTGCATAAATTCCTCCTGCTTCTAATATACATTTATGTACTTCAGTTGTGTGGATTTTATAGGGCCTGACAGTCCTAGAGGTCATATACAAAACTCAAAGCATACTGTATTTGGGTGTGTGGTACTGAATATCAACACAGGGGGTGATGAGTCAGAGGGGCTTAGTGGAAGTCAGCCAGTCAGTTTGGATATACAGCTTTTCTAAATGATCTGTAATCATGACCATGTTATTATACAAAGTTATTAAATTTAGAGCATGTTGTTTAGAATGTTTATAACTCTTTAGTAATGAGCACAAGGATTTCATAATAGTATCACATAGACAGCAAACTAAATAAAACAGAATGTATGTGGCTGATTTGCAATGCTGTACTTATAGCACATGGGAGACATGTTGATTAGCTAACAACTCAATACAATAAACATGCCACACATTTTGCAATATCTAACTATCTATCTATCTATCTATCTATCTATCTATCTATCTATCTATCTATCTATCTATCTATCTATCTATCTATCTATCTATCTTCCACTTTCATACAAAAACACTGTCTGGTAAGTCATGACTGTCTGGGACACAAGGCAGCTGCCTTCATTTTAAGACAAAGTCAGGCCCACTTTTGCATACTCAGTAAGGGAAATGATACCCTTCATGCTTAAAATGTTCATTGCAAACATCTGGCACCATTGACCAACACTATAAAGGCTTCATATACAGTATACTGTGAGTATCAGAAAAGAAGTGATGCTGAACTCATTCTGTTTCGCTCGAGGAGAAATCTGTCAGCAAACCATACCTTAACATGGATCTAATGGAGACAGTTAACAAAGACAGCTCACATAATAACCTTTATATATGTATATTGATTTTTATTCATTCATTTTATCACAGGAAAGGACAAGACAAAGTCGGAGGCCTGTGCTGGTCTAGTGTAGTAAGGGTTAGGTAGATGTTTCACCATCAGCATAGACTTTTGACTATCCACATTGTCTTATTTGTTCTTACCTTCTTAGACAGAAAAAGACTATCTGACAGCCATTAGTAGACAATAACTATTGCCAGTAATTATTAGCATGGAGAAATTTGAAATAATGACATGAGACTAAGCAAGAATAAGCTATTAATATCAGCAATTAATATCAGCAAGTTGATCATTTGCTGAACTTTGTTATAGTTACAAAATTTTGCACAAACTAAGACTAATGACAGTATTTCAGTGGTATTTTCATTAAATCATATTTGATGCATGAAGATTATATATCAGTTTGCCTGTGCTGTCAAAAAAATTCTCAGTGTAGCAAAGGAGACTGTGGTCTTTACATTCTCATCTTTGTCAGCATGTCTTGACAAACCTGACATCTGCTCAGCTTGTTTTCTCTTTCATAAACTGAGATCAGTGACTCCACCACAGCACTTTGATCCGAGTCTTATATAAATCATTACTGGCGCTAATCAAGCTTTGATTCCTGGTATCTCTTTCAGCCATCAGTAAGGATTTGTGAAAGCTTGTTTGATTAAACAGTATTACATGTACTCACAGGGACCTGATGGATCTTACAGTAAGCAGTGATTGATGCAGCAATTATTATTGCTCATACATACAGTGCATAAAATCGAACATACATGCAAAATACTGTACACAAGAACATGAATGCAAATGCATTAGCAATTCAGCTTGAATTTATGACTTGTTATATTATAAAACGTGTCAGGCCACAATTCATTGTCTTCTTCTACTGTCATAGTGGAGCAACAGTTAGAAGAAAATCTTGCTGAACGTAAAACTGTTGACATGGGATGCATCCGAAATTGCATACCTCCCTACTATATAGTAGGCAAAAAACAGTATGTGACAAAAGAAGTATGTCCGAATTCAAAAAGTACCTGGATGACCTACTACTTCCGGCAAGATTCTGAAGTGTGCATACTATGGACACTTTACTATCCCATAAGGCCACGAGAGAGGATCTGTGAATGGCAGTGACACTATGCAACTGATGCTGGTAGGTCATATGATAATGACAGTATGGCGAATGTAGTACGTCCGGATTGCATTCATACTACTCACACTCATATATAGTATGCAATTTCGGATGCAGCCATGGTTATAGCTGGCTGTCTGAATAAGGGTGCAATCACATTTACCTTTATATAAAAGGTCCACACATTTGCAGTGAAAAGGCCTCGCATTATGTATCCTAGAGTCTTGTGGTGTGCACTGTTGACTTGGCTCAGAAAGCAACCTTCAAGCAACATCCACACAGAAAACTCACAACACAAGTGTATACATGATTATTGCAGGCAAATATTGCTTACATTTTCTCCAGAAAATGTAAAATTGGGTTACAGAGACAATACAGCATTTGTACTGCTGTTCACAATGGTTTCTTCTGTTAGCATACATGACTAATGGAATAGATTCTCCCTAATCAAGAAGTGCTGGTGAGATGGCCAAGCTGATCACTGAAAAGATAAATCTTACCTCATAATGGTTCTGGGTAATGAGTTTCTGCCTCAACATTTAAAACTTAATTTGCTTATATTACATTCAGCATTAGCTTGCATTACAGGGTGTTGTCTTCTCTGCTTAATAAAAAGTACTTAGTTAAATTTACAATTGGAATACACATTACCAGAGGATCTAATTTGACTGCTATCAGTGGGATCATTAACACTGCTTGAATTTCTTGAAAAGTCACTTATGATTTGTAAAAGATCAAAGGAATATTATGTGTTGTGTACAATTTAATGTCTGTGTACATTTAAACTCATTTGTAGTTGCACTTACACTGGAATTAGGGTGAATCCTAGGCAGTTGCAAGGGTGTTCTGGATAACTGCTAAGCGCTACTATGGTTTCCAGCACAATAGTCAGGTCAGGTTAAATGCCAAAGTTCATTCCATAAACTTTCCCTGATGATTACAAGTGCATTACATGCATCAAACAGTTCTAGTAGGTTCTTCCAGTCTTTGCCCAGATGACAGAATCATGTCTTGGCCTCTGAAAAGCATCAAGTGTTCTGCTATAGAGGTAGTTTCCAAAGCATGAGTGGAAAACTAGATCTTTTTAATGAAACTGGGACCACACATGAGCAACATAGGTATTAAACTTTCCCCCTTAAACTTTATTGAGTTATTTTTTGCTGCAGGTTTTCATGCCCAGTCTCAATTTGGTGTCCTAAAAATAGATCCAGCGTAGTTCTTTAACATGGGCCTCTAATCGTAAAATCTCTGGAGTGCCGTGGGTGTCAGACAGGTAACAGAAGAATCCCTGAGGATATTCCAAAACTCTGGGTTTCCCACAGTTCAGGAAGTACAGGTACTGGAGAGGGTCAGCTTTTCTTTGGCTCTGTGTAGAACTCCCCTGTGTTCAACATTTTAACTTTATATTTGATGGAAATAATTCCACCCCCTTTGTATTGTTATATTCATTCAACAATCTTAATAAGTGTTTTTTTGTGAAGAGACCTTTGGTCAACCATGTTGTTTAAATAGCAAATGCTTTTGCTGCCATCTGTGCGCACATGGGGCACGCTGGTCTGAAAACGAGGTGTGTTCAGGCGCATTGTTGGCACGTTGCTATTTTGAGGCAACTGAAACAAAAAGTCAATGCCACAATATTTTTGGGGGTATTTAAATGGTGTATTAGTAATATGTGTAATATATTACACATTATATGCATTTCTTGCATGTAGAAAATGTAGAAAATTTCTCTCAAATTGAATTTGCAATTTGTCACACAAAATATGATTTAGAACATTATTGCTGGACCGAGGACCGAAGAAGTTTAGCTCCAAACAATAATTGTGAATCCGATCTAGATGTAGTCTTTGACAAAAATGTGATTTTCTCAGCTTTTTGCTCAAAATGTTGCTTTTTTTGGTTTGTTTGTTAGTTTAAAAGCAGAGGGTCTGTTCTTTCTTTTGATATATTGCATTTTCAGATATTCATACAACAAAATATTCTGGGGGCCATGAAACTTTTGTGACAGTTATTAAAAATGCTGGTGCAGGCTGGCAACTCTTTTAAAAAATGCTGGCAGGGAAAAAGTTAAAACAAACTCATGTGCGATTGCTGTGTTAGTGCAGATCATTTGAATAAGTGCGGACACTGTCATCGAACCCTGGAGCTCACCAAACAAGTGGACCAAGACCCACCTATTTTTCGTCACAAAATATATGTCATGAAAGCCCTTATTTAGCTTCATTGTTAAAAAACGTCTGTGTGAACACTAAGCGAACCAGGACTAAATGTTTGTTTTTTTTGGTCTGGACCAAGAGACGCAATAGAATCAAACTACAAATGTTAACACAGCCTAAATTACCTTTTTATTTAGCAGGGACTTTGCTACATCATCTGTACGTTACTTTGTTCAACAAGGTAATCCTTGCCCTTATTTTATTAGCAATTATACAAAAGGTTTCATGCTCACAGCCGATGTCATGAGCCTTCAAATGCGCTACCTTGAGAATGAAGTTGAATGAAAAGCAGCTTTTCCGAAACCACAGGTATTTCGAATATTGTCCATGCGCTCGTATCGCTAATGCTGAAATAATGATTTAGTTTCCCAGGGCGGCAGTGGAAACCCTTTCTTGTTGGCAGTAAACATGGAAACCTGAGGGGTGTGATTGTTTTGTTGAATACAATGTGGCTTGCTTGGACGATGGCAAAGAGAAGATATGTGTTTCTAACTGCTCTGAGCCAGAGAAGGAAGCTGTAGCTGATTTATCCCTACAGAGAGGAGTACAGTATGTGTGTGTTCTTTCCTGTCTAGACCCTCAACGTTTGCTATATCACCACCTCAGAAAAGTGCTAAAACCACTCTAAAAATGTGTGACTTAACTCCTGTGGCATGAACAAATTTTGCTGCTTGTTTCATAAAATACGCCACTGGAATTTAGAACGAGTCACACTTTTAACAGTTCTTTCAGATGTTGGTCAGGTTTAAACAAGGTAGTCATGGTTTGCTTAGTCTCTTTCACTTTTGATGTTGAGCCCGTATTTGATTTCTTTAGAGAAAGCTCAACCAGAAGCGTGGGAGCAGGAACGGTAATTAGCAAATCTCTTGTATATAAATATAATTGCGTTAAAAGAGAACGCCTACCCCGTCATACTGCATGGAAAAAGCTTTGTAAACCAACAAGCTGGATCCAGAAAAGCAAATTATAGACTACAACCTTGTGTGAGAAATATCTCCAACACCTATAGCTATCAATTGAGCAGACCAATGTTTGGAATGAGACTCAGTTTTATATAATTTGCGAGGTCTTTCCATTCAAAAAGCAAATTATGAAAAGTATTTTATACCTGCTAATAAAGAATAAAGAGTTTTGCTCCATAAAACATAAATCCACATGAGAAATATAGAGCTACAACTGACTATTGCACTGGATTTCAAATGGATTGTGGTGAACCTGTGTATGAGCAGCACATTTACTACATTATGTATGTGCATACCATGTGATTTTTAAATGTTATTAAAATATACTGTTTAGTGGCATGTGAAAATATTTGGACACTTTTGTACTCTTACATATAATTATAATTGCATTAGATATCAAAATATCAAAGTGGCACAACAAACAAATTAGCTTTTCTCAGAACTAACTTTCAGACAGAGAAAATATTTGAACACAGAAAGTGTGCAAATACTTTTCTTAATTTTCAACATTACATGTACCGTTCAATCATTGGAAAGCTAGCAAACTTCTTTTTGTGAATATTTTGCTTGAAAAGTGAGTTTTGTGCTTGTGTGTTGTGTTTGCAGATGGTTCAAGAAAATTGGCAGTTGGCAATGTTTTTTTGTTTGTTTGACTTTTTTAATGTAAATGTGGGTTTCATTATACTTTAGTGATTATTATATTGTTATTATTATTCATATATTCAATTATTCAATTATTCATTCAATTTTTATATCATTTTAAAGGGATCATGACATTTTTCATGACATGGATTTTTATTATTCTTATTTTAATGTTCATTGAGGTTCACTTATAATCTGACTTTTTTTCCCAGAAGTCAGAATTGCGGGATATAATCTTGCAATTGCAATAAAATGTAAAAACTGTGAGATATAAACTCGCAATTGCGAGAAAAAAAGTCAGAATTTTGAGATAAAAATTATCTTTGAAATTTATATTCCATTGTGGAAAAAAGCTTGCATAATTTACAGACAAAGCATTATGAAATAATTTACTTACGGTTTGTGATGCAGCTGCTGTTAGATCCAGTACAGTTGGCTGGTTCATCTGTCAACAAAGGTTTCTTTGTGAACTCTCCATTACACTGTGCCTCGTTTACAAAACAAAATGCTCCGAACAAACATATAATCCTCTGACTCAATCCAGGATGGCTTTAAAAATAAACCATTCCCTTGTTTCCAATCCTGGGATCCTTCTGAAATCTGTAACTCTTCCATTTGTCCTGTTGTCAACAGACTCAATCATGTGAAGTATATCAGAATTTGATCACGCATCTTATATGCTATATCCACTGTAGACAGCATCAGTGATTATAATGGGTTATATTTGCTTTTGACGTGATGCTCATGTCAGCCATTAAGCAACTGAAGGCAATCATATGCAAATATATTTGCCTGTGTGACGTCACAGGTTACCCAATATCAGAACAAGCTTTTTTTGGAGATTGATTAAATAAACGCTTTGTTTATAATGAAAAGGGTGTTTCAAGCTCTGAAACCTGCATGATGTTTTAATGGTACAAAGACCTTTTATACTTCAAAAGATCAAGGCAAATTTCATTTCTCATGCCATGACCCCTTTAAATATCTATGTTACCATCAGTTTCAAAATTTATTCATCATTGCTTTTGAATTAATAAAGTGATAATTTATTGCAGATAATTAACTATATCCACTTTACCGCAATTTTCTGTGGTAAAGAGCATTATGGGATGTCAGAAAAATGCCTAGACGCCACCTATATTTTTATGCCTGTGCACAATGCTATAGCTAAATTACTTAATTACTTTATTTATTTATTTATTTATTTATTTATTTAGACCTAAGTAAGTAAATAATTTACCATGGTCTAAATAAATAAATTGCATTGGTATAATTAAATAAATTGGTCTAAATAAATAAATACATTGTGTTGTTCACACATTCACGATGCATCGCATATGATGCAAAAATCTGATTTGGGGTCCATATTTAGCTACAGTGTGAACATAGCCTGTTACACTAATTTTTGTATTATTTTGTGTTAAATTAGAAATCACGGACACAGAGATGTTTGTCCCTTTGTTTGAGGTAGACTACATTTGAAGTTTTTCTTGAAAGAACATTTTCGGAAACATTTTGTCTGCCCTAATGGCACCTGGGTGAAATATCAGACTGCAACAACAACAAATTACAACTGCAACCACTGTGAATGTACTGGCACTGTTGGAGAAAAATGAACTTTAAAGGTCCATTTTGTTATTACAAGGGATAACATATTTAAAGTGCTTCTCAGAACGTTTAATATCACAATGTCCACACTCTTCACACTGTGAATAACTTTAAAGCAATTGTAAGACTATAGTATGATTTAAAGAGACAGTTATATTCACAGTCTACACTGATTACAGGATCACACAAAGGCTAGAGTAATATTTTGTGTTCGTCATCTTTTTCGTCTCACTCATTTGCCAGTCATGTTGTGCCAGTTTTTTTTCTTTCTTTCTTTTTTTTTAAATCCATATTTGTAATTACTCAAAATCATTTGGGTTAGCTTTTGGAATCATTTAGTGCCGAAGCAATAATGTTATCGAACACCTGCAGGCCGATTGGATTGCGTTAGATGCCACCACTTTACGTGTTGACGTGCAGTGACATCAAAAGAAGTGAGATCATCAGATAAATCCAAAATGAAAGGCTTTTTTATGCCTGTAGAAACAGTTCACCAAGGGTCTGCATCCTTCATCACCTTGAAGAGCTGACCTTTGGAGATGTCAGCAACTGCTCGATATTTGCATCGGCCTCTCCTGGATTTCAGACAATAGGCGCAGGGGCAGTCCACTTTGACACCGTTTCTCTGTATTTTATTTAACACAGCCTTGAAAGGGCATGACTCAAGCTGTGGAGAAATTGAAAGCAGCAACGTTTGGTTTGGGTGGCACGGCTGCAGTTCTCCACTCTGGTTGTGGCAGTTCGGAGCCTAACAATGTTATCCCAGCAGGCCATTGGTGGACACAGCACAACAGAGAGCTTGAACAATAAAGCGTCCCCCTCCCAACAGTAGCAACCTATTATTCATGCGCTTCCACGATTCTACTGCTCAATTTCTCACGCTTTCTTGTACTTCTTGTACTTCTCACGCTTTCTTGTCAAGCTTTCTTGTATGTATCTATCTATCTATCTATCTATCTATCTATCTATCTATCTATCTATCTATCTATCTATCTATCTATCTGACAGAAGAAAGAAATGCATACAGGTTTGGAACGACAGGAGGTTAAGTAGATGATGACAGAATATTCATTGTTGGGTGAACTTGTCTCTGTAATAGACATATTATGTGTACACTAGCAATACACCCTCATACTGCACATGTTTATTTGAAACACGTTGTAATTATAGCTTGAGGAAATTACCGTTTTAGGAAACCAAGCGCTGACTCAGGTCATGTAAGGTAATGGTGATCTTGGCTTTTCTACTATGAAACAGATGTCAGTGTGGCATCGAATTTAATGGAAAGGTCACAACCTGCAATCTCGTATTTTGGAAATTCATCACATATATGACTGAGTGGTTTCTCACTCCAACCCAAGAGCCAGTAAAATTACGTAGCTCCACATGACCTACAGTTGTTTACTAGACTACAGCTTTGAAACTGTTTAGTCACCAGGCAAACTCGAATCTCATTGGTGCAACTGGCGCAAAAACAGGAAACAAAACAGTTTTTGAATTCACATCCCAAACTTGGAATGATGTAATGGGCTGAGGTCTGTATGTCGCCAAAATCCGCTTTGCACAAGCCATGACCAATTGCGAGCAAAGATCAATCAACCCTCAAGAAAAGACTAGTCTTCATTCTGGTTCAACAAAGCACGGATGGATGGGCTGCTAAATGTCTCCTGCTCACTAAACATGTATCGTCTGCCTCTTTATAATTTTGAGAGACTTTGAGCGCTGTCAGCGGTGAACAGTAAAGGTACATCTTACTCATCATGGGGAGCATCATTTTCCTTCCACCTTTAAACAGATGACATATTCTTACCTTCTCAGTTTATCTTATTATTGAACACTTTGTTTTAGTTTACTTGAAATTTCCTGGCAGGTGACAAGTTGAGTGCTTTGAGCTCTGGTTTGAAAGGAGTTTAGTTTCCATTCAACTGTCAGGAGATTTGATTAAATCAGCTTTAGGGGGAAAGAATTTGGCAGCTTATGTGCTCAAAGTTCTCCAACCATTATTTTTTTTCAAAGTGATTGAAAAAAGTTTCTTCCATTTACTGTATCTGATCTCAATCCTACTATCCTTGTACTACTAGCTACAAGAGGCATTTACAAATCCCGCTATGCACTATTTGTCAACGAATGTAACTGAATGCCACAAAAAGTTAAACCAGCCTAAAATGGTTAGCTGGCTTAAGACAAGTGTAAGAAAACCATCTAAAACAGACTATAACTAGTTTGGCCAGGCTGAGAGACCAGCTTACCACCTTTCTTTTATTAAAAGACAAAATAATGTCAGAATTCATGGAATACCACCAACTTGCAATTGTTTTTTTACAAAGAGAATAAGACGTTAATAAACACGCAATCAAGAAAATATATGGTTTGTATGTGATTTTCATGCAATTTGGTGTATTTTCATATCAATAATGGATGTTTACATTATAAATGCTAAGCAGGTGTAACGATTAGCTGCTTATAAAATGCTATACTTAACATATGTCAACAATATTATTTGGCTAAAATCTACATTAGATCATGATCAGAAGTTAATACAAACACTCCATAATACTAATCTTTTAAAGTGTCCCTATTATGGATTTTTGAAAATTACCTTTCATGTAGTGTGTAACATAGCTCTAAGTGAATAAAAAAAAAAAAAATCTGCAAAGTTTTAAATCTGAAAGTGCACTGCATATAAAGTTATTCTCTCAAAAGTAAGAGTTTACTCTGAGTCACTTAAAAAAGAGTTGTTTGTAAAACGAATCCCAAGCCCTTTCATTGTGATGTCATAACAAAACATTAGCGAATTGCCCGCCCATTTAATGCACATGAAGATGCCAGGGAAATAATTTTTTTCAACAATACCACAGCAGTACAATTTTTTGTTGTGTTCCCGTAATTTTACTGACCACTGCTTCTCAAACCTCGGGGAGTTTAACGCAGGATTCACAAAACGCTTGGTCTTAAAGGTGCCGTAGAACGTCTTTTTAGAAGATGTGATATAAGTCTAAGGTGTCCCCTGAATGTGTCTGTGAAGTTTCAGCTCAAAATACCCTATAGATTTTTTTTTATTCTTTTTTTTACTTTTTTGGGGCATCATTAAATATGCGCCGATTCAGGCTGTGCGGCCCCTTTAAATTCTCCTGCTCCCCTCCCCCGGAGCTCGCGCTTGCCTTAAACAGCAAATATAACCACATACATATAACCTTCACACAGCTAATATAACCCTCAAAATGGATCTTTACAAAGTGTTCGTCATGCATGCTGCATGCATGTTTCGGATCATGTGAGTATAGTATTTATTTGGATGTTTACATTTGATTCTGTTTTACATTTGATTCTGAATGAGTTTGATGGTGCTCTGTGGCTAAAGCTAACATTACACACTGTTGGAGAGATTTATAAAGAATGAAGTTGTGTTTATGAATTATACAGACTGCAAGTGTTTAAAAAATGAAAATAATGACAGTCTTGTCCCCGTGAATGCAGTAAGAAACAATGGTAACTTTAACCACATTTAACAGTACATTAGCAACATGCTAACGAAACATTTAGAAAGGCAATTTACAAATATCACTAAAAATATCATGATATCATGGATCATGTCAGTTATTATTGCTCCATCTGCCATTTTTCGCTATTGTTCTTGCTTGCTTAGTCTGATGAAACAAATCAAATGAAATTAAACAAATGAGATTCATATAAGAAGGAGGAAGCAATGGTGTTTGAGACTCACTGTATGTCATTTCCATGTACTGAACTCTTGTTATTTAACTATGCCGAGGTAAATTCTACTTTTCATTTGAGGGTACCTTTAAAATATGGATCAATGCCCAGTGTATTTGGACCAGCTTGCTCCTCTGAATCTATTTCATTCCCTCGATTTATAAATCATGTGCATGATTTATAAATCGAGGGAACGGAATAGTAAATCGTGCACACGTTTTAGTAAATCGAGGGAATGAAATGGTAAATTGTGTGCACATTTTATAAAATCAAGGCAACTAATTAGTAAATCATGCGCACGATTTAGCCTGCTATTTAATAATTTGCATAAAATCCCAAGAATATGTTTTTTGTTGTTGTTGTTGTTGTTTGTTTGTTTTTGTTTTGTTTGTTTTTTTCTAGAAAGACTTCAGATAACAGGTGGATTAATGTATAGTGGGATCAAAGTGGTGATGATGGGAAAGCCATGCAATGCCAGAATAAAGGCTAATAATGGCTGAATATGAACAAAAGAATAATGATAAAAGAATAATGAAGATTAGGTCAGAGGTGTGAAAGGTTCATCGAGTGAGAAAAATAGAACATAAATTGGACAGTTCTCCTTGCCAGACATAAGACAATAGACTGCAAGTAGGTGTTTACATGGCAATAAAATACTCTATCTCTGCTGCTGTGGATGAGTATTGCCTAGCCTCTGGAAATTATTTAGATTATTTTGAGGAGGATATACCTCTGAATCTCTAGTCTCAAGTCTCCTGCATCAACTGTGTTTCCAAAGGTTCCGCCCAGCCTGCCTCTCCCACCTCCTCTTCCCAAATCAACCAGTTCTGCAGCCCCACCTCTGCTGGTTCCCTTCTGCCCCTCAACATCTCCTCTTACATCTTTCTGTGTGGATCTGCCTTGAATCTTCAAGTCACCAGCTCTGTCCATTCAAGAGGATCCCCTGGCTCCAGCCTCTGAACCCATCACTCCACCACGACCTGTTGACCTATTGGCTCCACCTTGGTTTCTCTCCTTCCCTCGGCTCCACCAGAAACCATCATCCCTGTGGCTCCACCAGGCTCCCTCATCCCTCCACCTCCTCCTTGGTCAGACGTCATCCTGCCTCCATCTGGCTCCATCTGGCTCCAACTTCCCTCCAGCTCCACCTTGTTTCTCAGTTCCACCTCAGGCCTCTGACTTTCTGCCTCCTCCTAGGATGCTTCACCTATGGCTCTGTCTCGATCTCCAGAGCCATAGACGTTGTGTGGGCTCATAAGCTCCACCTGGGTCTCCATATCCAGCAGCTCAATTCCTGTCCAATGTCCCTGTTATGTCGACAGCCAAATCTCCACCATGGCTCCTCCCTCCCTTGACAATGCCATGGAGCTTCGTCCTGGCTGGACACTGGATTCCAATCTGTCCCCTCCTGCTCCTGGCTCCCCACTCTCTACTCCCCCATGGACTGTTCCGACTATCCGGGACTGTTGTTTTTACTCTCCTGTGCCACGTCCTCCTCCAGAGGTTAGTTAACTTTCTATAGCTTTAGCTTGGTACCAAAATCTAGTGAGCTGCCTAGACAAAATACAAGACAAAAATACCTAATTTTGTCTGAAATATTAAGTATTGAATGAGAACGTTATCCCATAATGCTTTGCAACAAGCAAAAATAACTGTCATTGTATTTGTTGAGCATGTGGAAATAAATTTTGTCCTATGTAGAACATTTCAAGTAGGTCAATTAAGAGTTTATATTTCAGCTAGAATGTTGAAAGAAAGGTAGGCCTAGTTGTTTACATCAGCAGTAGACAGCAAGGGAGCTAACTAGGTTTAACAACAGAACATTTCATCTTAATTATACTGCTCTGTGGTCTTAATTCAGACTCACAAAATTCTTGTTTTGTAAATATACATCAAATGCCTTATAACAACAACATACAGTCATTCAATTATAGGCTACATTATTGTTATAAAGGTAATTTTTGGTTCTTTTCCTCTGGTAGCAGGGGGTCTCAGGTTTTTAGTGGCCTTGCATCCATGCAAATTACCAGAAAAAGCCCCTTACAGCTAGGCAATTACTTTTAATGGAGCAAAAACTGTTTGGAATAGAGTCCATTTGAGCAGCACTGAAACAATGCTTCATTTGCAACCGTTTGCTGTGTCAGCATTAGATGTTACTGTTGGTGTCTTCAAAGTTAAAGGTTTTCCATCTCTTTGATGAGGTCAACTATTGTTAAAGTTAAAAACGACTATTCATTACACATTTGCATCAAAAACAAATTACATTCTCTGCTTAACAAAAAAAGACCAAATCAATCTTTAATGCTTCATGTTTTTGGTACATCTTACATCTGTTGTACCAATTAGTTCAGTTCTGCAAATCCTATATTATTGTTTTTTCTGTAATAAATAGCTGGTGATGTTCCTCATTTGTAAGTCACATTTATCATTGTTCACTGAATATTTGCAAGTTAAATCCAGTCTCTTCAATATGAATCCACGGGATTGGGAATTTTGTACAATGGCAGAATTTTTCCCCCACATAGATTTCATAACAGGTTTAAGTCGGTCAAGCAAAATTGTGTTAACCAACAGAAAGCTGCTTGGTTTGAAAGTGACTTATGTGCGTCATATGTTGCTACACTACTGAAAATAGGCAATGGACCTTGAGAACTTTTTTTTTAAAAAATTAATTCCTTTCATTCCTTCATTCCTTTTTAAGCACTATTACTAAAAACAAAACAAAACAAAAAAAATGCAGAATGGACTGTTTAGAGCAGGGGTTTTCAATCCTGCTCATGGAGGGCCACTGTCTTGCAGCACTAAGCTCCAACTCCAATTAAACCCACCTGAACCAGCTAATCAAGGTCTTAGGCATGCTAGAAACTTTCAGGCAGGTGTGTTGAGCCAAGTTGGAGCCAAACTCTCCAGGACCAAGTGTGGACACCCCTGTTTTAGAGCTTTCATATTCAAGTTAGAATTCTTGATAACAGCCTTTAAATATATCTACCCAGCTAACACAGAACATTCTAGCAAGGTTCTCTCAAAGTTGTGAACAAACATTCTTCCAGTAATGTTAATAAAACTAAAAAAAAAATCTCAATTCTTAGTCACTTAAAAACTCTTAAAACTCTTAAATATCTCAAAACTCTTAAAACATTGAGCATCGGTCTGTGTGAGCTGAACTGTGGATCATTTATCATTGTATTGGCACAAACACATTCAATGGCTACATCTGAAAAATTGCATGAATTCTTTTCTCACATAGGGGCCATTTACACAATACAGTTTTCTAAAGATGGAACTAAAGATGGAAAACGTTTTGTGTTTTGGCAGTTCATGTGCATGACAATAGATTTTTGGGGTCCTACAAATGTTTTTTTTAAATACCATTATCATCTCAGTGTAAACTACAAAAATGCTAATTTTTAAAAAGAGTTACGTCATGCGAATGCATATTACGTGTTTAAGGATTAGTTCACTTTTAAATGAAAATTACCCCAAGCTTTACTCACCCTCAAGCCATCCTAGGTGTATATGACTTTCTTCTTTCTGATGAACACAATTGGAGATATATTAATAAATTAATATATAAATATATATATTATATATATATATATATATATATATATATATATATATATATATATATATATATATATATATATATATAGACGCATCTGAGCTTTATAATGGCAGTGAGTGAGAATTAATGAGTATGAAGCTGAAGAAAGTGCCTCCATCCACATCCATCATAAACATACTCCATGTGGCTCCGGGGGGTTGATAAAGGCCTTCTGAAGTGAAGCAATGCATTTGTTTAAAAAAATAAAAAAATAAATAAATAATTGACAAGTTATGAAGGAAAATACAGAGGTGTAAAGAATACCTGAAAACCATACTTGAGTAAAAGTACTGATACCTTAGATTGAAAATGACTCCACTACAAGTTACAAGTAACCAATTCCAATACGACTTGAGTAAAAGTCTTAAAGTATCTGATTTTAACAGTACTTAAATATTTTACTCATGCTGAATATAGGCTCAGAGATGCACTAGTCCTGAGAGACATGACAGTGACAATTAGAAACAATTGATTTGTAAGATGAGAAATTTAAAAACTTTGGATCTTTGATTCGATTTGTAAAGCTCCAAAGCAGTGTTTTGAAATCGGCCATCACAAGATATTGTTGAAAAGTCGTTATTTTGTTTGTTTGAGGCATAAAAAGTATTCTCGTCGCTTTATAATATTAAGGTAGAACCACTGAACTCACATGAACTGTTTTTAAATATGTTTTTTTCAAGATCCTTTATGGATCCTGAGATTTACAATGGCATATATGTAGAAACCTCACTGAGCCATCGGATTTAATCAAAAATATCTTAATTTGTGTTCCAAAGATTAACAGAGGTCTTACGGGTGTAGAATGACATGAGGGAGAATAATAAATGACATTATTTTCATTTTTGGGTGAACTAACTCTTTAAAGCAAATATATCAATGAAACTTTCATGAAGTAAAATCACTAAAATCCTTCCTTCCTTCTGGAAAAAATAGTCCCTGATCGTGAACAGCAACAGAATGCATCACCTCATGGAGATCAATTAAAAACAGACTAGGAAAAGTCAGATGGTGGGTATTTTGAAAGGACTGATACTGTTGTGAACACTATAGCTGTCAGTGTCAGTTTTTTTTTTTTTGTTGTTTTTTTTTGAAATGCGAATATAGCACTGACCTGAAGGAAAATGCTATATAGATGCAGGTAATACAGTATAGCTTCAGTGAACAGTATCAATGATAACAAACATATGTTTATGTTGCTAAAAGGGTGGTTGCTAAGGGTGTTGTGCAGTGATACATAAAACTTTTGGGTGAAGCGGTCATAGCCATGTTTTATCATGAATAAAACACAGCTAATGACCAATCAGAATCAAGGACTGGAACTAACTGTTTTATAACATATTGTTAGTTAGGTACCTACAGATGGCATACAAACCAACCAAAGTAGTTCTTAAATGTGCATCCAAAGATGACAACACATCTGACTTATGCAAACAGTAAGTCTTTGTGTGGTTCACCTAATCTCATCTATCATGATGAAGATCAGAGACTAAGTGGCTCCGTGATCACTCTGCCAAATGGCACGTCACACCTTCTCCAGAGGCATCCTGTGCAAGTGTACATGCGTGACCTGCAGTAACCTGCACATCTGTTCATCCACGGGCACACTATGTAACCGCAATTATATTTACCAACCTCAAAATGTTTGTTCATCGTGGAACATGTACAGCCATATCCGAACTGAATGATGTACAAAAATGCAAACCTGTAGAGTTTCTAAAAGTTATATAAAGTTTTGGAACTTATTGGATTTGCAATAAGTATTTAATTAAAGGGTTAGCTCACCCAAAAATGAAAATTCTGTCTTTAATTACTCACCCTCATGTCATTCCACACCCACAAGAAGATCATCTTCGGAACACAAATAAAGGTATTTTTTGATAAAATCCGATGGCTCGTGAGGCCTGCATTGAGAACAAGTTAACTTAGACTTTCAAATGCCCAGAAAGGTACTAAAAACATATTTAAAACAGTTCATGTGACTACAATGGTTCAACCTTAATGTTATGAAGTGAAGAGAATACATTTGTGTGCCAAAAAACAAAATAACAACTTTATTCAACAATATCTGGTGAAGGGCGATTTCAATACACAGCTTCATGAAGCTTCAAAGCTTTACAAATCTTTTGTTTTGAATCAGTGGTTCGGAGCGCCAAAGTCACATGACAGTGCTCCGACCAATGATTTAAAACAAAAGATTTGTAAAGCTTCGAAGCTTCATGAAGCAGTGCATTGAAATTGTCCTTCATTTTTGGGGTAACTAACCCCACAAAATTAAAAATTATTATTTATTTTTTTAGCAGCCCATATATGTCACAATGGAACATGCCAATTTGAAGATGCAGAAGTGTAATTTATTAATTAATTACTTGCTTAATTTTCAGTCTGTTTCTCAAATAAAGCTATTGTATGATTTCAGAAGACTTGTAATATGGTGCACAAGTTGTATGAACTACTATTTTTATAACTTTGTTTTGGAACTTGACCGATGTAGTTACTAATTGCTGTCGTATGTAAAAGATCAGTGTAAAGATTCTTCAAAAATTCTCCTTTTGGGTTCCACAGAAAAAAATAATAATAATAATAACAGCATACACTGCAAAAAACAACAAAAAAAAGTTTTTTGTAGGATTTACTACAATTTTCACTTTGAAATTGCTAATATATTTCACAAATAATTACAAAGCAATGGTAAGTAATAAATTGAATTAAAAGGGAAATGTTGATCTGAAATAGTATTTTCTTGTAAAACATAACAAAAACTAAAAGTGTACAAATTTGGAACGACATAAGGGTGAGTAAATAATGACACAATTTTATATAAGCCTGAACTATTGCTTAAAGGGTTAGTTCACCCTAAAATGAAAATTAAGTCATCATTTACTCATCCTGGTGTTGTTCTAATGCCATTAGAGGTTTAGTGAAAAACGAACCAAAATTGAATGCATTATTTAATGAAAATCCTGACCTTGGCCATTGGTCTTCTGTGCTAGACTCTACGTTCATGAGACTTTATTAGCGCTGGAGTTCACTACGACTCACCCAGAAAAACACACAAGTTGTTAGAAATCAAGACTAAGAAAAAGGCAACATGAAATACAATCCATGTACCTTCTTCTCTGAGGTGAATATATTCATTGTGTTCAGTCTTGATTCCCCACAACTTGTGTGCTTTTAGCGCTAATAGTGTCTCACGAATGCGCACATCATGAACAGAAGACCAGTGGCCAAGGTCAGGAATGCTTGATGCTGGTAGCTAATCACTTCCATTATATGGTCGAGCGTGAGCGAATGATTTTTTGAAATTTCTCTTTTTGTGGTCAGAAAAAAAAAAGAAGGGCATATGGCATCAGAACAACACCATGGTGTTATTATTATTATGTTTTTTTCTAGAAACCTTTGCTTTATGGTCCTGATCAGCTTCCTTTATACTTTAGGCTTCTCTACAGCCCAACTAAATTTTGGATTGTGTTTGTGTGCGTTTCTGAAGTGAGTTCAATCCTCGGCACTTAACACTGCCCTCTCGTTTTCTCTATTTCAGTAAAGCAAACTGAAGGGCAACTACTGTGAAAACATCTCTGGTTACCTCCATGTCTGTGGCTATGTTCCTTACTGGTTTTAAATGAAAGTGTTTGAAGTTCTGAATAAAAAATGACAATACACTGTGCACGACCCAAATGGATTGAGAGCGCATTCACTTGCAATTATAAACCGCATGAGAATGTAAAAACAGGAAAAAGTGAGCAAAAATCCCTCAAGGGGCCAGCGCTGAAGAGGTAATATTCTATTTTCAGGGAGTATGTGGTTAAATCTGACATCGGTATTTATATTTTTTAGTCATTAAAGGAGATTATAATTTGTTTCTGGAATAAAATTCACTTACCTACAGTAATAATGAGGCATGTACTTTGCTAAGATATGACCATGCATTTATTTGGTTTGAAACAGGCTTTGTCTGTTTCCTGAAAATTAAGACACACACAATCCAAAGCATTTAGAAGTGGTATTTATTAAAGGTAGCTGTCTGGCAGAGCTTGATAAAGTGGACCACACTTCTCTGACTCGTTTCATGTCTCCCGGGAATGATTAGGAAATGAGCATGTACAATAAAAAAACGTGATTCTACAGCAAAACAAAATTGTTGGAAAAACTAGTGCTTTTGACAACTCATTTGGTGCTCAATTTAAAGCAAGGCCACATAATGCTTTATCACATGCCACATTGTGTCTCACTGTACTAGTGGAGAGTAGCAACAGGCACCTAAAATGCCCATATATACACATTTTTACTCAACAGTTTATGTCCTGTAAATTACATCTGAAAAGAAACAATTTGTTGAGGTTGTAAAAGTGTAGTATTCCATGTTTGTATCGAGCCAAGATAAGCATGAACATTATCCCGAAT
Organism: Chanodichthys erythropterus; assembly: GCF_024489055.1. Lineage (NCBI taxonomy): Eukaryota > Metazoa > Chordata > Actinopteri > Cypriniformes > Xenocyprididae > Chanodichthys > Chanodichthys erythropterus. The sequence goes on from NC_090230.1 coordinate 3,474,266, forward strand.
TTGGCACATTTTTGCATGCAGGCAAAAACTTGTAATTTCAATAGGAATCCACGTGATCAAGATTTTCCCATGTCGATTTCAAACTGGATTTGCCATGTTGACTAACAGAAAGCTGTTTGGTTTGAAAGTGACTTCTGTGTGAGCTGTGTTTCATGCATCTCTACACTACTGACAATAGATAAGCAACCCAGCAACCACCTAGCAATGTGTCAACAACCATCAGTTCAGCAACCACATAATACCCAAAATCAACCTTACACATTGCATAATGACACCCTAATGATCACCTTTGGTTTTTAGGGTGTTGCTAGAACATTGTAGCAACCACCTATAACACCGTCCTAACAATACCTCAGACTGCCATTGCATAGTAATATGCTTAAAAACCACCGAAACCACATTAGCAACCACACAGTAAAACCCCGACACAGTAAAACACCTTGGCAACCACACAAGAACATGCTAAAAATCACCCAGAATACCCTAGCAAGATCTTAACAACCACCAGCACCCCACATAAATTGCATAGCAATGTGCTTACAAGAAAACCTTAGAAACAGCTTAGCAACTACATAGTAACACACTGGTAACGACCAGCAACACCTAGCAATTGCATTACAATGCCCTAGCAACCACAACCATGCAACCACATAACAATGTGATAATAGCCATTCAAAACACCTTAGCAACTGTATAGCAATGCCCAACCAACAACACCCTAGCAACCGCATTGCAGTGACCTTACAACACTATGCAGTTTTTCTGGGCATACATCATCCACAAAACTTGTCTTCACACAGTTGCTGTCCAGTACTCTGCAGTAGTGCTAAATTATGGTGTCATAATGCACATCTCCAGAGCTATTAACGCAACCAAGTGAGAATAATGGTTATGCAAGATAACAGTTTAAATCCTTCAACAAAGCATATTCCTCCCAATTTACTCCTTAAGGCCTTAATATCCATGAAGATATTAGCTCAGTCAGTGGACTGAGACATTATACGATGAGAGAAAAGACCATCAAGACAAAACAGCATTCAATGGAGTCTTAATGCTGTAATAACACTGACTATTGAGCAGAACCCTGTACCGTGGGCCATATGGTGCCAAGTCTTTTGAGCTTTTTTAGCTCTTGTAATATCAAACAGTTGCACTGACTTTTACCCAGTAATGTCATTTTATATAATACAGTATTTTATATAAATATAGCATGACTTTACATTTTCATATTTAAAAATAAATCAGTTTGAAAGTAAAATGCAGTTGTTATTCAACTTTCACATTCCATTTACATGACTGGTGCGAGCTGCATGACGCATAGTTCATGTCACAAAATAGACTAAACTAGGTCTCGGGGCCTGTTAAGACCATTAGACTGGCGAATGACAAATGACAATCACAATTAAGTAACCCAAAAAAATCCCTCTTTTAAATGGACAAACCCATTAGATGTCTAGATGCTCCTAGCCGAGGAAATTACACCATGTTTGCTGGTACTTTTTTGGTTTTATGTCTTATATCATCTCCATCCTGTTTATAGGCACCATTCTTTAAAAGTCATTTGCCAAACAAAAACAGCTTGACGCAAGGCAACACAACACATCCTGCCACAATGTTAAATGGTTTTTCCACTGGGTCCTCACATAAAGTCATGTCTGCCATCTTCTGGAGGACTGGAGAAAAACACTGGGATTGGAAACTTGGAACTCCACAATACGTCAGATGTTTCTCTGAGACAATGAGATTAAATAAAGAACAAGTTTAGTTTTCTCTTTCTCAGATGTTTCTCCTGAGTAAAAGACCTAACAAGAGTCTCTAGAGATCTCAACAATGTCTCAAAGTGTCAACAGGTGTGTCAACTCATTACACTCTTAAAAATAGAGGTCTCTTTATTTGCATCAATGGTTCCTCCTTGAATCTTTAACATCCATGGAACCTTTTCATTGCACAAAATGAGGGAAATTCTTCATAGGGAAAACAGTTCTTTAGATTATTAAATAGATGTTCATAGAATTAGTGACTTCCCCACCCCTTTTGAGACTTTTTTCAAAAGTTTAGGGACAAATATAGCAACTTCTTGGACAAACCTTATCTAGATTCTTATTTTTCCCACTGATCTCTATTCATGTTTATATTGATAAATGAATTTGCCATTATGATCTCATCTAGTTACATTTAGCTACCAGTTTTAGCTACTTTCAATTGAAAGTAGTTGGCAACACTGAGGAGGAGCACATTCAGTTAATCAACTCAATTAGGATCAGGAGATATATATATATAGCAGACTTACCTCTGTTTTATGACAGTTTTCCAGTAATCCTCCACTACCCCATTTTTAACTATTCCTATCCCAACCTGGGATGGGGGAGACTCTGGGTTTGGGCCAAATTCCGAGCTAGGAGCCCTTCCCTTGGACAGCACGCCAAATATGGATAACCTTTACTTTATTTAATTATATGTAAGTGTGAACTTGTGAAAGAACTTTGACTTTAAGGCTCTTTTGGGAACCAAAAATATGGTTCTTTTAGGCATCACTGCAAAACACTCTTTTGGATCCTTTTAATACTTTTCTCATTAAACTGTTTAAAGACTTAATTATATACACTCTTACTGTCCACCCCACCCCTCCCCCAGCAGCAATGAAATGAACAAAAATTCAATTAAATCTTGAAAGGTACGAAAGAACAATTTCACCTGAAGGAGCTCATAACCAGAATTCAAAGATGTGCAATCAAAAGGTTTTCAAATAACAATTCCATTCGTGCAACATTCCTTTAATTTTCCTCAAATCTGTTTATTTCTCCTTTAGGGGTGTCACAGGAACATTTCATGTTGGTTAGATCACACTTTGGCTTTGTGGGTGGGAAACTTGGCACAGTCTTCAAAAGAACTGCAGGCACAGTTGTGTCTCATTGAAAGTCACAAAAAGAGACCACAATTGTATTGTCATGTCAGGAATATGGCAGCAAGCTCAGTTAAAGTGACATAATTGTTTAAATATTTGTCAGGATGCTTAACTGCATTTGAATTTCAGTGGCAGTAAAGACATCATGTCCAAAACACGCTCGTGGCAGTTTGTAACCATTTGACTAATTTTTGACCAATTGGTAGTGATTTTTTATGATCTTATTAATCTGCTTACACCCCACTGAGGGTTATGTTTGGGGGTGGGCCTTCATGTTCAAGTTCAAGTTCGGTTTATTTCTAAGACACATTTAAAAGGCCAACCAAAGTGCTGTGCGGGTGCCATATTTTCCCTAAGGCTAATACTGTAATGAGAGTTAAGATAGCCTCTAACTTGTCTTATGCCTGGTGTCACAGACAAGGCTTAAGCCTAGTCCCAGGCTAAAATGCATGTGAAGTATTTTAACTTAAAGGAACTTGCACAGGCATCTTAAAATATGTCATTGCCATTGTTTTGTCTGATGCACACCAGGATTTTTTTTTTTTTAAGGCATGTTTATAAAAGCTACTTTAATGTCATAATTGAACTAAGGCATAATGCTGTGTTAATCTAAGCCCTGTCTGTGAAACAGGGCCTTAATTTCCCAAAGGTAAGATGTTTAATGAATTTATTGGGTTGTTTTAAATTAATTTTTGTAATTAAGCTTTACAACATAACACTAGAATTAAAAAATGTGACTCCGAGTTATAAACTCTCGTCAAACCTATCGTGACGAAAATGGAGTGTGCACTTATTTAGATTATGATTTTTTGCAGGCAGTGCAAAAAGACGGACTTTGAACTTTTTTTCAAATGCAGTTGTTTCAAGAATTGCATTTATGAACAATCTTACTAACTTCTTTTAATTTATTAAATTCATTCTTAAGAAGATTTTTAGAATCTGGCTCCAGAATTAAATTTGGATCTCAGGTAAATGGTAGTTGCATAAACATAGCCATTACATACTGTGTCTTAAAAACTAGTTTGACCAACTAGTAGTTAGCCAAGTCTTACTTTTCAGAATAAAACTGAGCCAATCTACCTTTTGCTTTAAATGACCTTAAAAAGTTATGACCAGTTTTGAAGAAAATATTTTACCACTTTATTTCAATGGTCCACTTTAGACGTTCTACTAATTATATATAAGTATATAATATAATGTAAGTAACTTTGCAATTGCATGTCAACTAACTGTAATGAAACTATTAGTAGACTGTCTACTTATTAACACTTTATTCTGATTTTAGTCCTGTCCGAATGTGCCATCTCAGTAATCATATGTAAAAAGGTCTGGGTTAATTAATTGCTAATCATGTGCGAATATACCAGCTGTAAATCTGTACGTAAATATTCCGTCATTTCCTGCTTAAAAGCAGTTTTATGAAGGCAGTTGAAGAAGCATTCAGTTGCATTCTAGGCAGTGCAGGACAAGTCTGTGGCAAACCTCAGGTGTTTTCTGCATACCGTTCAGATCAAAAAGAAGGTCAAAAATACTTGTTAGAGGAACAAAATTTATTTTAGCTTTAGGTGAGTTTTAACACAATCCATTCAGAATTTAATACATTTAATTATATAAATATGCATATGTTATCCGTAATACGCACATGACAGGGAGGTGACGGCAGTGCGTAAATCGAGTCACTCCTCCCACTTCTGGTATTTTTACTGAGACTTCCTATTAGTTATTAATATTGCAGACGTCCTGTGGTAAAATTACATTGCTCTATCTACCCTTGTAAAACTAATCCCATCCAAATAGGGCTTAAGCAGTTTATTCAACTCAATTGTGCCACACGAGTCCTGAAAAGTGAAGCCAAAGTGTCTCGATCACCCCCATTTAACTGGAAGCAGTATAGGTCATAAACCCCACCCTCTCCTTGAAATGTAATGGCAAATGTCAGACAAACTAAACAATCAAATTACACTTTTAAAAACTTTTTTCCAAAGACCGTTTCTGTCATTTTAGGCCATTTTTATCATGCTGGTGTTAGTTCAAGTGTTCGTTCTTTAAATAAGTTTGGTTAGTTAGTTATTTGATTATATAACAGGGGTGAGACATCATGATTGACAGCTGAGATTGACAGCTTCTCTGAGTGAAGTAGTCACTGAGGCGCCAACAGACTTTTTTTTTCGCGAAGAGATTGGAGCTTTAACTTTAATTTCTACATTTCCAAAACTGTTTATTTCACACTGACATAATGAGTTGTTCTGAGTGTGCGGGACCTTGATATCGCATCTCCACTTCGTGCTCACTAATACGCAGACTTGAGACTCAAGATGTCAGTGCCATATTGGCACACTGGTGGCTTCAGTTACTACAATGGAAGAGAGTGAAGGTCCATCTTTTTTTACAGTCTATGTTTCAAGTAGTTTAAGCAATGCTATTCCCCAAAAAAAATAAAAAATACAGCCAGTCAGCCAAATAAAACCTCAAACTTTAGGTACCATTTAGAATCAAGATCCATGAAACATCATCCTAACAACATATCTCTCTTTGAGTTCAGCATAAACCAGGGGAACAATTACATGTCTTGAAACTTCCAGCATATTTTGTTAAAACATCTTTCTTTCATTATCATGTACAATGAATGTGTCTTGCCACAGTCACTTTATAATCAAACAATGGGCCTAAAATGGTAGCAAATGTCAAGCCTTTGTTGAGCCCCCTTTAGCTTTGAGTGTTTGAGGTGAATGTTTCACTCCAGGATGCTTGCTGGAGACTGCTTTCATTGAGATAATATTTGAACAGTGGTTACAGATGAGAACGATGCCATTGCTCATTTCAGAATGTACCCACAAAAAATGCAGCATTGGCTTTTCCTCTGAGAAGATAGCGTGCAGAGCGCTAGGCACACAAGATCAGTCTGTTCTTTGGTTAGCATGTTTTTTTTATTTTTTTTATAAGTTGGTCTTGCTTTGGAACATCTTAATACTCTGTTAAAAGATAGAGGTAATGTACAGTTAATGCTCACGGATTAAGTCATTAAGTGTTTGACATTTCTGTCCCCACAAATATCAAGAAGCCTACTGTGCCTTCAAAGTTCTAACAGGTATGCAATCCCAGCACCCAGTGTGTTTATGAAGCACATTAATTTTTGTTTGTATAAAGTTACTCTCCCTTTGTAACCTTAAATACGTATTTTTAAATTTTTTAATTATTTTTGCAGTTGGTGACACAAAAGGTGCATTTTGTGTGTGTGTGTGTGTGTGTGTGTGTGTGTGTGTGTGTGTGTGTGTGTGTGTGTGTGTGTGTGTGTGTGTGTGTGTGTGTGTGTGTGTGTGCGTGAGTGTGTAAATTATTTCTTCATACATTTTTTCAATAAAATAAATAATTGTAATTATTTAATTTATTTAAATAAATGAATTATATTTATTTCAATTATTTTAATTATAAGCATTTTTGGTAACGCTTTGGTTTACAGCCCAGAAAGTACTGTCTGTTTGTCTGTTTGGCTGTTGGACTCTGGATGGTAACCGGAAGTGAGACTGACATTTATGTTGAGATGTTTGAAGAAAGCTGCCCATACTCTTGATGTAAACTGTGGACCCCGATCCGAGATAATGTCTTCGGGTAGACCACATAAGCAAAATACATAATTACAAAGTATTTCAGCTGTCTCAAATGCAGTGAGAAGTTTGGGTAGAGGAATGAGTCGGCAGGATTTGGAAAAACGATCTATGACTGTGAGGATGATGGTGTTGCCATGAGACTCAGGGAGATTGGTAATGAAATCAATAAAGATATGCAGGGACATTGAGGGATGGGTAGGGGTTGGAGAAGACCAACAGGTAGCTGTCGTGATGGTTTAGAGGTATTGCATACTGTACAGTTGACAAATTGAATGGTGTCTGCAGACATTGTGGACCATCAGAATTGATTTTTGAGAACGTGTAGAGAGGCTGTATGCCTGGAGCTGGGAACTGCATGAACTTGGTGTAGGAGTTTGTTGTGCAGAGGTTCAGGGACAAAAGTGCGATCGTGAGGACATTCAGGAGGTGGAGGGTTCTGGACATGATTTCGGTCATGATATCCCACTGAACAGGTGCAACGAGCAGTTTTTCAGAGATTATGTTTTCATCAGATTCAGGAAAGTTAGTTTCCTCCTTTTGTCGGGACAGGGCATCAGCTATAGTGTTCTTGGATTTAAGTGACTATGAAGTGGAACCTGTTAAGAACATGGCCCATCTTGCTTGTCTGGGATTCAAGCGTTTGGCTGAATGTAAATATTCCAGATTTTTGTGGTCTGTAAGGATTGTGAAAGGGTGTTACACTCCTTCTAGCCAGTGGCGCCATTCCTCTAGCACAGCCTTCATGGCTAGCAGTTCATGGTTGCCCACATCGTAGTTTCATTCGGAAGAAAACAATTTTCATGAATAGAAGGCACAGGGAAACATTTTAGCTGGGGTCCCATGATGTTGTGAAAGTACAGCCCCAATGCCTGTGCTTGAAGCGTCAACCTCCACTATGAATGGGAGACTTGGGTCTGGATGATGGAGAATTGGAGCGTATGTGAATTGTGCCTTGAGATCTTCGAATGCCTGCAGAGCGTTGGGTGACAAGATGAGGCAAGAAGAGCATTTGGCCATGGCAGTTAGGGGGCGGCGATTCCACTGAAGTTTTTTATAAACTGCCTGTAGAAATTAGCGAACCACAGAAATCATTGTAGCTCTTTTAATGTATCTGGTTGGGGCCATTCCAATACTGCCTTTACCTTGCCTTCATCCATAGCTACCCCCTCGTGGCTTATTATGCATCCCAGAAATGACATAGATGTTTGATGAAACTCACATTTCTCAGCTTTAGCATAGAGTTGATACTGGATTAGACGTTGAAGAACGGATCTTACATGTTGGATGTGTTCATCGAGGGTGTTAGAGTAGATCAGGATATCATCGGTCGAGCATGTCATGGAAAACTTTGTTGATAAATGACTGGAACACGGATGGACTGTTTGCCAATCCGAACGGCATAACCAATGTCTTGTAGTGGCCTGTGGAAGTAGAGAATGCAGTCTTCCATTCGTCACCCTCTTTGATACGAATCAAATTGTAAGCACTGCGAAGATCCAGCTTGGTGAAATACTTGGCCTGTCTGAGTTGTTCGAGGGCTGCAGGTACCAATGGTAAGAGGTATCGAAATTTGATGGTAATGTTGTTGAGGCCACGATAATCAATGCAAGGTATGAGTCTGCCATCTTTTTTTTTTTTTTTTACGAAGAAGAACCTGGATGCAGTGGGTGATGTTGAGGGTCTGATGAAGCCTTTAGCGAGTTCTTCCTCAATGTAATTCTTCATGGCGGTTGATTCGGGCTGGGGCAGAGGGAAAATTTGGCCTTTGGGAGGAGTGGTGTCGGGTAATAAGTCAATTACACAATCACAGGAGCAGTGAGGAGGTAACTCAGATGCCTTGGTTTTGCTCAAAGCAACAGTCAGGTCCGAATATTCAATAGGTATTTTAGGGTTGTCTGCGTTCATTTCTTTGACAGATGGAATGTACAGATAATGGGGAAAATTGACTCAAGTATTGTTCATGACAAAAAGTGTCCAACTGAATGATCTGACCTTCTTTCCAGGAGATATGTGGGTTGTGTCGGCGTAGCCATGGTAAGCCAAGGATGATTGGGTTGCTGGGTGAATGAATGACATAAAATCTGATATTTTGTTTGTGAAGTACTCCCACTTGCATGTGGACCTCCTTGGTGATATGTGTGACTCTTCGTTCTCCTATGGGATGACCATCTAGCATCTCCACTGTGACGTGAGAGTTGAACGAGGTGAATGTGATTTTATGTTGTTGGGTAAATGTGCTAGACATGAAATTACCAGCTGCCCCTGAGTCTAACAGAGCGTAAGTGGATATTGTCTTGTCATTGATAATCATTTTCACAGGTATTTTGATATACGTTGCAGAATGATTTATTTGTGTTCAGGAACTCACTGATTTGGAGTTGAATGAGGCTGGTGTGGATGAGGCTAAGTGTGACATCTACAGGCTGTAAATTAAAGGGTTGCAGATGAAGGAGTGAAGCGAGAACTCAATTGCAGGAATGAATGGGCTTTTATTTAGTAAAAAATAAAACAAAAACAAACAACAAAAACTACTGGCAACTTGACTGGCTGGGCAAGACAGGAACAGGCAAGATACATGATGGAGAACATTAGACAACAAACTGACAAAATGGGCAGGGTCAAGACAATAGACATGAGTGTACATGGCAAGCAATGTGCTCACATAAACAAAACAAAACAAAACATGATGACATGAAAGCAGATGGCCAGTGAAAACAAAAACAGCGTGCTACACAGAACAAGACAACACAAGAGCGCCTGGCCAATGAAAACATAAACCAAGTGCTCACAAAATACACAAGACAAGCATACGGCGAGTGAATGAACACACAACCCCTGCCTTCACATGAGAAACAAGACATGGAGTGCGAGTGCTCAAACCTCGACACCGGACCGAAACCGAACTAGACCAGAGAGCCTGAATCCGAACACCACGCTCCAAACATGAAACAAGGTACGCAGACAAGAGAGTGCACGGCTTGAGCACACTCAAGACGGCACGCTCACACAAAGACAAGAGAATACAAGAGTATCAGGACTCACAAAACCAAAAATAATCTAAACCAAGGTGACAGAACCCTGACACTCTGGAGAAGGTGCGTTGTCTATGGCCACCTCTGGAGAAGCTGCAGAGTCTACGGCCAGCTCTGGAAAAGCCACAGTGTCTACAGACTCTCCTGATTTGTTCAAAGTTGCAAATTAATTTATGTCACGATCATCAGCTATCACCCCAGACTATTGCCACTCAGCAATGGTCTTCATTTCCCATCATCCACGGCCTGGTTTCATTATCACTGATTGTCCACAGCTGTTTCACATAAGTTCATTAGCTCTGTCTATAAAATCCTGGTTCACTCAGTCACTTTTTTTTTTTTTTTTTTAGATCTTGCATGTCTGTTTGTACTGCTTCCCTGAGCCTTGTATCCTGGTTCTCCCAAGTCTTATTTTTGATTCTTTGCCTGGTCTTTTGGATTTTTTCAGTTTACATCTGCCCTTAGAGATGGGCAAATTAAGCCTTATGAAGCACTGAGGCTTCGCAGCCCATTGCTTGACCAAAAGGTTCATTACCCAAAGCTTTATTCAGCATTGCTCACTAGTGACACCTAGCTACTGTGCAAAGAAATAGCAGACAAATAAATTAATCCTAATGACCTGAGCACACATTTGTGCATTGCCTGGGTATAAAATAAAATATCTTAAAATGTATCTTTCTCTGTCTGACTTTACTTGTGCAACTATCACACACACCACACACACACAGTTAATTAATTATTCATAAATTGTTTGGATAATGACAGTATGAACAACAAAATTGATGCTGTGTTGAGTGCAGTGATTATTGTGGAGGGAGTGTAATACTGCAAACTGCAACAGAGCAGTCTGGGGTGGGAAAAGTTAAGAATTGTTACTGTTTTTTGGTGCAGCGAACAGTTTTAATCCAGCATAGTGCTTATGGGACTGGAAATATGGAGCAAACTGCAACAAATCAGTTTGGGGTGGGTGAAGGAAGGATTATAATTTATTTTTATTGAGGAACAGAATTTTTTGAAGTGTGTTGGGGTTTAGATGATTCCTCTTCTTGGACAAACCTCTCCAGCCTAGGAAAAGATCCTTTCACAAGGAACAGAGGATGCAGGGGAACATAAGAATGCCAGTGCCAGCTGGTATAAGTGAGGATACAGATGCTTCTGTTGAGCCCAATATACTAGTAGATCCTCAGATCTTGTGAGATTCACTTCCGATAAATATCGGTCCACTTCAACGGTAGCATCTGCAGTTGCAGTTGAGCTCCTTCTACTGTGATCAACCGTGTTATCCAGCAGATGCCAAAGGTTACCTAATAATAGAGGTAGAAAGAGATAAACTCAATTAACACCCTTCGGATGAGACGTTAAATCGAGGTCCTGACTCTCTGTGGTTGTTAAAAATCCCAGGATGTCCTTTGAAAAGAGTAGGGGTGTTACCCCGACATCCTGGCCAAATTTGCCTACTGGCTTCTGTCCATCATCATCATCATCCAGGGGATGCTGCACATTGGTGGTGGTTGAGGAGATTTCCACTTCCGTATGTAAAGCACTTTGAGTACCCAGAAAGCACTATATAAATGTAAGGAATTATTATTATTAGTAGTAGTAGTAGTAGTAGTAGTAGTATTAATAATTCACAGTACTAATCACTTGCGTGAAAATTCACACAACAAAGAAATATACTACTTAATGTTGTTTGTAGATTGACCTGATTCTGAAGAGGTAACTGAGCTGGGGGTGTATTGGTGGAAGTATAATGGACACCAGAACTTCTGATTACAGTAGAACATTCTGATTTTAATCTTGATACTGCTTCTTGTAGTTTCCCTTGTCTTAAGAATCCCATTTTTTTTTAAATCTGGGATCCAATAATGTGGGTATGGTCATCATACTTAATAGTTGTACTGTATTTTCCTGACCCTCTGGACCAGGCTGCCACCCAGCTGCCTTGTTAAATTGTAGTTGAGGCCTTCTAGCTTACTCGTTACGAAATGATTTAGCATCTTCATCAAAGGAATCACTTTGGAGGCAGACACTCTTTTCTCTCCGCAGAAAACTCTACTGTAGCCTGGTGGAAAGGGGCAAGAACATGTAAGGCATCTTGGACTGCCTCATACTCCAAGGCAGTAGGAGAGGTGATGTCAGTCCTTGGAGAGGCAAGGGCTGACTCCACTGGCTCTCTCAGCTGATAGAGCCGTTCCAGCATGTTGTAAGCGCTGTTCCAGCGAGTGTCCACTTCAATTATCAGCTTCAGAACTGGTCTCCCCATCTGCTCCTGTACTTATGCCAGTCTTTCTTTTGCTGTAGTGCTGGTTCGAAAATATTTCACAAGTTTCCTGCATTTCGATCTAATTTCATTGAAGCTACTGATGTCATCAAAGGACTTCCTCACAATGAGTTTTAGTGCATATGCAATGCATATTGCATGCCTAACATTTAATGATTTTACACATGCAATCAAATAGGCTGCCGCACACAGTTCAGACACTTCACTTTTTCCTTTATGCCCCACTTCTCCATGAGCTTGATGTTTCCAGTAGCCAAATTCTCAGCTGTATAGCTTTTAGGGAAATGCTCTACACCTCATAAAATAGTGCAGAGCTTGTCATTTTCATCTATAAAATTGCAAGTTACTGCAAGATAGGCATCCATATGTAGGGATGTCCACAAGACGTAAGGCTTACAACTGCAACTTTCTGCAACTTCTCTCTGGCCTTCTCCTTAGACTTCTTGTATTTATTATCAACTATGACCTGTGGATAAAAATAAAAGCAGTTACTCTTAATTTTAACTACTTAAATAATTATAAACCACTTAATTAATCACATACCTTTCGAGTTGGGATAACAAAAGTGGGATCCAACACATGCAGGAGCTCTCTAAATCCAGCATCTTCCACAATGGAAAAGGGTTGGGAGTCCTTGACAACCATGTTCACCAAGGTCTCATTCACCATTTCTTTTTTGGAATCTATAATAAAATACAATGCTGATGTATTGTAAGAGCCTAACACATTATTTAAATAATGAAAAAAAATTAGTATGTATTACTTTGAGTACTGTGTGGATTGTTAGTAGTTTATGCATGTTCATGCAATGCTTGATAATGCCTGAGCATGGAGGAGGTGTTATTGCTGTCTGTCAGCTCCTTCGGGCACAGCAAACATTTCACCTTGAAACATGAAATAATAGACATGAAAGATTATATAGCCATATGAGGATTATAATTATATTAAGACAGTAAAATATTACAATTACACATACCTTATTGTGAGCAACCATTTCAAAATGCTCCCAGACATCTTGCTGGCTCCATTAAGAGGTCACAAAAAAGCAAACAAATCCAAAAGGGCAATCCAAATCAACAAGCAGTCCAGTCTAAATACAAAAATCCAAAGCAATCCAACTAACCTTATATATCTAATATAACAATAATATAAGTAATAATAACAATATACTAACACTAATATAATCTAATATAATGTAATAATATAACTCTAATAATACAATAACGACAATGACACAACTCTCTAACTCTGACTCTCCGACACTCTACTACTACTGCTGCTTCTACTACTTCTGAAAACACCCACAAGGTGGCCCATGTTTCGAACCCCCTTTTATCCAGAAGAGACACACACACTGAACTGATGATGTATTCCACACAAACCAAGACCTCGTTTGTCATCGGTCACATGATTTCTACATTCATAACACAAGCCTCAAATCAAGGCTTCATCTGGCATGCCCATTTATGATCGACACAAGCTCTGAAGCCTCGGTTCAATTGTCACATCACTATCTGCCCTTATTTCAGTTATGGTTTGGATTGCTCTCTCATGTTTGACCTTTGCCTGCTTTGACTCTGTTTTTGGATTTCCCACTAAATAAAGACTGCAACTGGATCCTCAACTATTCATGTTTCGGTGCAGTATATGACAGAAGACCTAACCAACAAAGGATCTTGCAGTATATCTCGTCCGCCTTCATCAGGGAACTCACTCGATCAAGGACCACATTCAGAACTTCTTAGGTATTGCCAATTCCACTAACCTCCCAGACTATGCTCTCATTGACTTCTTTTGTTATGGAGTCAACAACCCATTGCAATCCACACTGAGTGAGTTCCTAGATTTTGCCCTCTAGCTAACCGGATCGAGGAGATGAGGAGGAATTTTCCCCTAAATATTTTTGGGGGGGAGGGTACCAGGCATCAAGCTCCGATGGCTACAGAGCTTGGTCCATCTTGGTCACCAGCAGTTCCTGTCTTAATGATTGCCAATCCTGTGTTTTCTGAATCCTCCTGTCCTGTGGTTCCCATACCAAAGTCTGTTCATAAGATGGCCGCCACACCTGAGCCCTCAGCCAAGATGGCTGCCATGCCTGAGCCCTCAGAGATTGCAGCGCTGGCCACAGCCATTGGGTGTGTGTGGGCTGCATGCACATCCGCTCCAGAGACTGCTCCAGTCCATGAATCCACTCCTGTCCACAAATCTGATCCAGAGACTGCTCCAGTACATGAATCCACTCCAGACCATGAATCCGGTCCAGAGCCCGCTCCAGTCCATGAATCCACTCCAACCCATGAGTCTGCTCAAAGACTATAGAATAACACAAGATGTGTCACTCGTACTGTTTTGAATGGGAGAAAGTGTAATGCTCAATATGGCGGAATAAGTCCCGCCTTCTAAATAAGAGGCAATCGCCGACTGGTAAAGTCATTGTGTCACTGCAGCAGCTGTTAGAAGCACCGGTTCCTATACAAACAGTCAGACGAGCGCCTCTGAAACATGGCAAAGAGATGCGCATTTAGGTCTGCGCATGCGCATTAGCTTGATCCAGCCTAAAAAATAAATTTTTTTGTCATGATTCGAGCGTTTGGATAAAACATTTATAAGACAGTTGTTGTCAGATTTCATTGGTGATTTCAAATATGAAATGTAATCGTAAGGTTGGCGAACAGTTTTGGAGAATTGATGTTTCCCCGTTCAAAGAGATAGGGCATGATGCCCAGGATGCCCGAGAGGCATTTCAAAGATGGCCGTCAAGTGAAATGACTTGTCTTAAAGGGACTTTGGTCTGCTCCAGAGCCCACTCCAGGGCATGAGCCCACTCCAGAGTTTGCCCCGGTCCCAAAACCCAGCCTAGTGACCTATGAACTTCCTGTCTGCCCTGATACGACCACGGAGGTCGTCCCTGAGTTTCCTGCCTACTTTGACATGACCGCAGAGGTTGTATATGAACTTTGTCTGCCTCAACGTGACCACAGAGGACGTATCTGAACCTCCTGTCTGTATCGACACGACCGTATAGTTCATACATGAACTGCCTGTCCATCTCAACATGACCAGAGAGGTCATATATGAACTCCCCGTCAATCCTGGGAAACACTGTTGTCCCAGCCATGGCCGTGGAGGGCACTTCAGAGCCTCTTCCCTGTTTTGACATGGCCACTGAGGCCACTGTTAACCTCTCTGTGCTTTATGTTTCAGTTCCACCTGATCAGCTGTGTTCATCTCCAGTTCCACCTGCAATCCAGTTCCAATTCACATTTGCAATCGTATAGATATTTGTGAAAAAAAAATGCATTCTTGCTCATATATTATCTACATTAAAAACAAGAACTCACACAGGGTATGTTTCTGTATCGAAGAGAGTTTGAATCTTAGACCACTTTTTATGCACGGTCTGTTTCTAGATTTGTTCTTCATGCTAGTAAGTGCTAAAACCCCACATTTACAAATGTACATTTTTGAGAACGTCTGTAATAGAGCACGCTTTGCTAAGGCAGCATACTCTGCATGTAACCTATCATATGCACATTGCTTGTGTGGATGCAGTTCCACCATGGGCCTTCATCCTGGCTCTTATCTAGGTCTTCCTCTGGCACCTCCCTTCATTGTCTCCTCCTTGGTCTCTCCCTCTACCAGCTCCTTCAGGTCCTGGTCCACTGCCCAAAATCTGGCCCTCACTCCAATGTCGGACCGTCTTTGCAGTGTGAGGACGTGCCTCTGGGTGGTGGGGATTTACTGTCATGATTATCTTATGTTTGTGTTTTCTTTAGTTCCTGTGTTTCCTTATAGCTTTAGTTCCTGTTTCCTTTGTTCCCATTGATTATGATCCAAAGCATGCATGCAGCATGCATGACAAACATTTTGTAAAGATCCATTTGAGGGTTATATTAGCTGTGTGAACTTTGTTTGTGCACTGTTTTATAGTCGAGAGCTTGGCGGTGGGGAGTACGAAGATTTAAAGGGGCCGCAGCCTGAATCGGCGCATATTTAATGAAGCCCCAAAATAGGCAGTTAAAAAAAATTAATTAAAAAAAATCTATGGGGTACTTTGAGCTGAAACTTCACAGACACATTCAGGGGACACCTTAGACTTACATTACATCTTGTCAAAAAACGTTCTAGGGCACCTTTAAATAAATACTATATAGATTCTGGAATTTTCCTTTTGTTTTCATCATGCTTATCTGCAACCACAGCAACTTGTGACAATATGTAATTTCCTGTTTTATATTTTTGCATGTTGGTTGCACCAAATGACTTTGATCTCGCTGGCAAACACTTTTCATATAAGTAAAGCCGTTTTGTTAAACAATTTTTTCTTAAAAATAAGGGAGAATCTCGAACTATGTAATAAATTTCTTTTTTATAATATCAGGACAGTTGTATTGCCCTGATGTTTATGCACCCCAAAAATGTCAAAATGAATTTTAACTCAGAAATTTTAATTACATTTATTGCATATGTATTTTTGAATGAATGAATTGATCTGAACAATATTATATAAAAATAAATCTGCTTAATTTCCTCAACCAGTTTGAATGAAGAGGAAACAGTAAAGCATTTACAATGCACAGTAAGTATAGATATGCGTCTGTTGATTTGCGTAACAAATTTTTGAAAGCATAGCCTACTTAAAAGTACACATGTTAGCATGAGCTGAACTTCAACTCTTTACATAAAGGACAATGTACTCTTTGACAAAATAATATGTTATGCCAAACTCTTCCCTTATTAGAGTGTGCTTGCATCACATGACCTGAATTCATGACTGACAATAAAAAATCTTGATCTTTGTAAAATACTGTATAGACTTGCAGTCTGTGTAATTCAGTTAGCTGTACATTTCATAACTAGAAGAGAGATATCTCATCAAACCAATCTGTAGACAATTGTCCTGATAGTACCTTTAAAAATAAACATCTTGTCTCATTTAATCTTCTTTAGTTCCTTAGGGCATATGAAAGCTGTAAACATCTGTCAAACAGATTGTCTTGAATACAGAAGGTTGATTCTTTCAAACTCCTTAAGGTAATTACTATCAGTATAACACTTGTTCCAGCTACTTAGGACCTGTGGCATGGGAATCCAATGGGCTAATATAACGGTGCAATCAGAGCTCGCATGTGATGTGAAAGGTAATTAAGATGACAGATTGAACGAATTTTCCTTTCAGCAGATACCCGCTGTAAACTTGTCAGTACCTGCCTAGGCTGTGGATTGTGAGCATCTGTGGGAGAGATATGACAACCAGCATTACTGTTAAGATATATGAGTTGTCTCTGGTAGATTTCTTGATTCAGAACTGATTCAGTTAAAAGTATATGTTTAAGTGTAAAAATGAATGTAACTGCAATTAAATGAAGATGCATTACAGTTTAAATTTATATTAAATGCAATTAGTAGAACTTTAGAGTGCTTTATTTGACACACTTAAATTGGATTTAAAGGATTAGCTCACTTCAGAATAAAAATTTCCAGATCATTTACTCACCCCCATGTCATGCAAGATGTTTAATACAGTATTTTGTACTATAGTGGGAATGTCTCAGAGATGGTCTTCTTTTTCGAAAGAAATGGAGAAAGAAAAAGGTCAAGCCTAAAGTGTAAATATTCCTACCAGCTGTGTTCAGACATCTACAAAGTCAACTTTTTTTCCAGCCTTCAGCCCAAATGTGCAGAACTGAACGGGAGCAGGAACGAGAGTAACTGGACGGCCAGTTACAATAAGTGACCACTAGATAGCGCCATCACCTCTAAAATGAACAAAACATTCCCCAATCCGTGCTTTAATATTAACTCAAGTTACGTTTTGCTGCTGGAGTGAGATCTTAATGTCTTTTAACTATTTGGTGCCAGAAGCATTTCAACTCACAGTTCTCCCATACGGTAAAAAAATATATTTTCAAATATATTTTTAAATATATTTCAAAATATACAAAAATTGGCCAAAAAATATATTCGCTATAAATATATTTTCACATATAAATATATTTTCTAAAAATATATTTTTTGGCCATTTTTTGTATATTTTAAAAAAATATATTTTCAAATATATTTATATAAATATATTTTCCTAAAATGTATTTTTTGGCCATTTTTTCTATATTTTTTAAAAATATATTTTCAAAATATATTTTACAAAAGCATTTAAAAATATATTTTGCCCTACATATATTTCAACCCAAGAAAATACATTCACATGTCACATTTGAAAAACTTTTATTTTTTGTCTATAACACATGAACATTTGAATAATAATCAGCAAGGAACATACTTTACAATGTTCAAAAAATTACAATATTCAAACAAATATAACTTTTTTGCTTTCAAGAAGTCTCAGTTTCCCCACGTCAAATCCTCAAAGCCTCTTTGGACACATTTGGAAATCTCTTCTTGACTGTGAGACAAAAATCAGTTATTTTTTTAACTTAATGTTTCTAGTAAATTTTCCTTTCACTAAGTATTAACTTACCATATATATGGCTGCCATGGTTTCCTCATCAAGGGCACTTCTTCTCTGTCTCTACCACTGTACTCATACAAAAGACAAAACACAATAACTGAACATCAGTACAGGTACAGAGGGCATGCACTTTGTCCTCTAACTAGTTTTGGATTTCCTGATATTTTTGTTTACACTGGAACTAAAACAATTACAGGTATGCTGGATTTTAAAGATATTTAATGGGCATATTTTTAGACAGTACAGTAAAGAAACTGATGATTGAGGAGAGGTCGAATTAGCCTTTCTTTACACTTCTGCATTGCATTTTCACTTTTACAAATGAAGGGATAGTGGAATATCACAAGGTCACTCAGTTAAGCTAACTTAACAAAGGGATACTTACCCTCATGCTGTTCCAGTTGATTATGACATTCTCTTTTTCTGTGGAATACAAACAGAGATATTTAGAAAAATAATCCATCTCTGTGTGTTCACGCAAGAAGGTCAAAAACCAAAGTGAACATGACGGTAATCCACATGACCTCAGTTGATTAATCAACTTCTTCTGAAGTGAAACAATAGGTGTGTTTTTGGAAAAATACTGTTATGTTAAATTTGTTACATTACAGATTTGCCAACTGTCCAATATGGGCTCAAAGTCAACATGTTGTAATTTGTGATGTGTTTTAAAGCTTGAGGAATCATTTGGATGTACAGACTTTAAAATATTAGTATTTTTCTAACACACACCTAGTGTTTCACTTCAACTAGGGTCATGTTGACTATTTGATGTTTTTTACTGTGAAGCTGTTTTGTATAAAGTGCCACAGAAATGAAGATGACTTGACTATGAACATTATCCTGTACCTGTGACACAATCGTTGGGATGGTGGGGCGGACAGCAAGTGGACAAACGTCTTGACAGATGGGTTTGGACCCGCACCTGTTCCAGACAGAAACAGATATTAACACAAGTGCAGAGAACATATCAATTCATAAATTACACAAATAAAATAATACAATTTGCTTAACAGTGCTTAATTAAAAAGTGTCTCATCATTCTCACCTTGTTGCTGTTGCACAAACCGTCTCTGCTTCTGCTACTGAAAATAAAAAGTAGATTTTTTTTACAGTAATGAATGACACATGTAAACCTGTAAGTCGTGACAAATAAGCATATTCTGTTACAAGCAACTTACTGAATCACTGGCTGAACTGGATAATCGAAAACAGCTTGTCATTGAGCAGAAAGTGAATAAAAATTATATTATAGTAAGGCTATATTAATAATGATAATAATAATAGTAGAAAAATTGAGCGTATGAAATGCCATTAATGCCAAACCAGCATATGCCTGAACTTTAATAACGAGCAAATAACGTGTGCCTAATTAACAAGTTTAGTAAAACATTAAATTTAGCAAAAAAACAAACAAACAAAAAAAAACTTACATTACAGGCTCCACTATCAGTGACAGGAGCATCATAGATCGACAACAGCAGGCAGCACGGTCTCCCAAACACTCTACAGCTGAAATTAAAAAAAATATATATTAAACATTTTTTGTGTGTAACGTTAGTTTTCACTAGTGTCCAAATTAAAAACAACTAACTTTAAAACGGAAATCTGAAAATATCAAATGCGTCTCATGTGAGCAAATAAACAAACGGGGCATTAATTTGACAAATAAAGTAAAAAAAAAAAAACTTGACAATAAAACATTATACATTCAAAGTAGCAATGAACATTACATATGTGAAAAATGACGACTAAAAATAAAGTTATAACGTTAGCTCTTACCTTTTACTCCGAGAACTCCCGGTTGACTGACGACCGTTACAGTTCAAAATGACGCGCATGCGCAGTACTCCAAAAGTCCGTGAGCGCTGCTAGTGGTTTCCCATTCAAATTACGTCACAGTTAACATCGTACATCTAGCGATTTTATTAATCTATTTATTTGTATTTGATGTAGATCTAAACGCTATATTACACTGACAATAAATTACAATTAAATTAATAAATAAATGAATTAATTAATAAGTAATAGACTAAAACACACATTTGTGAGGTGCCATGATCACTATTACACAGATCTGTATTTTTTGGGAAGATATTTGAACAAAGTGTCAATGTGGAAAATATGTGGAAATTCATGTTTTTCTGTAAGTGTTTAAAATTCTTCAAACATAATGGATAATTTTGTTCGCAAGGCTTTCTTCCACGCACATCTGCATTGTCGACTGTAAGATTGGAAATGTATTTTCTTGCGCCCCGAAATATATTTTTATATATAAATATATTTTTCCTACCCCTGAAATACATGTTTAAATATATTTTAAGTATATGAAGGTTGAAACAAAATATATTTTCAGTTTCAAAAATATATTTCATTGAACTTCACTGTTTGTTACATGTATTTACCATATATTTAAAATATATTTTGGCCAGATAAAATAATTTTTTTACCGTATGGGCTGTGATGCAGCAAATGACAGTGGAAGGGAATTGTTCGTCTGTCCTCTCTAGACGTTGTCTACTGAGGGATGATCTCATAAGGGGGTCTGTTCAGGAGCAGGTTTAATTAGAAGCGGTTTCCCAGAAATACATTTACTGTGTGATTTTGTCGTTAACAGACTGGCGTCATGGCCTAATTTGGAACGGGATTACTGAACATGTACAACATCAAACCGCTCTCTCACTGTTACAACCTGAAACTCATCATTATAAAAAAAGTTAAAAGGGACACGTGTAATGTAACTTGAGTCTGCGATGTCTTCGAATTTGCTCCTAAGGTACAATTAGAGGATGGTTACGAGGAGCGGAAATTTTACAGACATAGTATCACTGTTTTGTTATATCCGTTAAGTATTATTATTGTTATGACTGCCAGCTAAATTCCTCAAACAGACTATAATCTGACATGCAAATGCATTATAAAAACTACTACTACTACTACTACTACTACTACTACTACTACTACTACTATAATAATAATATTAATAATAATGCATAATAACAATATAGATTTAAAAAAAAAATTTTTTTTCATTTTAATTATAACTCTTGCTTTAAAAGGTGCCCTAGAATTAAAAATTTAATTTATTTTGGCACAGTTAAATAACAAGCGTTCAGTACATGGAAAATATTTGCATATGCCAGCTCATGTTCAAGGCATTGCACAAGGGCAGCCAGTATTAACGTCTGGATCTGTGCACTGCTGAATCATCAGACTTGGAAAGCAAGCAAGAACAATAGCGAAAAATGGCAGATGGAGCGATAACTGACATGATCCATGATATCATGATATTTTTAGTGATATTTGTAAATTGCCTTTCTAAATGTTTCGTTAGCATGTTGCTAAAGTACTGTTAAATGTGGTTAAAGTTACCATCATTTATTACTATATTCATGGAGACAAGTCGTTATTTTCTTTTTTTAAACAATTGCAGTCTGTATAATTCATAAACACAACTTCATTCTTTATAAATCTCTCCAACAGTGTGTATTGTTAGCTTAGCCACGGAGCACAGCCTCAAACTCATTCATAAACAAATGTAAACATCCAAATAAATACCATACTTACGCGATTAGACATGCTGCATGACGAACACTTTGTAAAGATCCATTTTGAGGGTTATATTAGCTGTGTAAACTTTGTTTATGCTGGTTAAGGCAAGCGCAAGCTCCGGGGGAGGGGAACACGAGATTTAAAGGGGCCGCAGCCTGAATCGGTGCATATTTAATGATGCCTCAAAATAGGCAATTTAAAAAAAAAAATTAATAAAAAAAATCTATGGGGTATTTTTTGCTGAAACTTCACAGAAACATTCAGGAGACACCTTACACTTATATTACATCTTTTAAAAAGACGTTCTACGGCACCTTTAATATTGTTTAAATAATAATAAATAATATATTTTCAAAATACACTATATTTCCAAACGTATTGGGACACCCCTCCAAATCATTGAATTCAGGTGTTCCAATCACTTCCATGGCCAAAGGTGTATAAAATCAAGCACCTAGGCATGCAGACTGCTTCTACAAACATTTGTAAAAGAATGGGTCACTCTCAGGAGCTCAGTGAATTAAAGTGTGGTACCGTGATAGGTTGCCACCTGTGCAATAAGTCCATTCGTGAAATTTCCTCACTACTAAATATTCCACGGTCAACTGTTAGTGGTATCATAACAAAGAAGGGATTGGGAAAAACAGCACTCAGCCACAAAGTGGTAGGCCACATAAAATCAGAGTGGGGTCAGCACATGCTGAAGCACTTTCTGCAGAGTCAGAACAGCTGCATCCAAGCCTTACATCACCATGTGCAATGCAAAGCGTTGGATGCAGTGGTCTAAAGCATGCCGCCACTGGACTCTAGAGCAGTGGAGATGTGTTCTCTGGAGTGACGAATCACGCTTCTCTGTCTGGCAATCCGATGGACAAGTCTGGGTTTGGCGGTTGCCAGGAGAACGGTACTTGCCTGACTACATTGTGCCAATTGTAAAGTTTGGTAGAGGGGGGATTATGGTGTGGGCTTGTTTTTCAGGGGTTGGGCTTGGCCCCTTAGTTCCAGGGAAAGGAACTCTTAATGCTTCAGCATACCAAGACATTTTGGACAATTTCATGCTCCCAACTTTGTGGAAACAGTTTGGGGATGGCCCCTTCCTGTTCCAATATGACTGCACACCAATGCACAAAGCAAGGTCCATGAAGACAAGGATGAACGAGTTTGGTGTGGAGGAACTTGACTGGCCTGCACAGAGTCCTGACCTCAACTCAACACCTTTGGGATGAATTAGAGCAGAGACTGCGAGCCAGGCCTTCTCGCCAACATCAGTGCCTGACCTCACAAATGTGCTTCTAGAAGAATGGTCAAAAATTCCCATAAACACACTCCTAAATCTTGTGGAAAGCCTTCCCAGAAGAGTTGAAGCTGTAATAGCTGCAAAGCGTGGACCAACTCCATATTGAATCCAATGGTTTAAGAATGGGATGTCATTAAAATTCATGTGAACATAAAGGCAGGCATCCCAAAACTTTTGGCAATATAGTGCAAGTTGCACGTGCCTCAGAAAACTGAAGGACACCTTTGTCTTCCAATGACTCATGGCTGATTTCGCCTGCTGCTCTTTGATCTGTGCTGGTCTCCATAGTGCACAAAGGACATCAGGGAGAGGTGAGAACCAAACAATGCCTTCGTTATCTCTATTGGTGGCCAGGGATAAATGCACAGGTTCATGATGCTGTCGCTTCCTGCCACATATGTCAGCTCAGTAACTGTCAAGTCACATCCTGCTCCTCTCAAACCAGTGCTGCTGCCAGATGGACCATATAGTAGAAACTGGCTGTGGATATAGTTGGCCATTTGACACTGCTGCATCTGACTGCAGATTTTCTATAACCTTAACTGACTATTAGAGCAAATGGCCTGAGGTCTCCTTTACTAAGACTGCATGGGCCTCATTTATGAAACTAATGTATGACAGAAAACTGGTCGTACAGTCCTTTCCATGCAAAACTTGGCATTTGTCAATATGGATATGAGCATTGGCTACGATCAAATCTCACGTCAGGGGCCTGATGTATAAACGTTGCGTACGCACAAAATGGGCATAGAAATATGCGTACACATTTTTCCACGCACATATTGGGATTTATAAAAAATAAACTTAAATAAGTGCGCACCGTAAGGATGCTCTTGACCGTGCGTACGCACTCTTTTAGAAGAGTATGTGTTTTGGCGACACCAACTAGCCCAAATAGCAATAACTATTTAAAATGAAAAACTTCTAAATTATCCTATTACATCACCCAATAAATCAAATCGCATCAACCTGAATTATCATTAGCAGCATTCTTAACCAGGTGCAAATACTTTGAATATACTATTTTTTTTTTAATGAATGGGCTATAAAAAGGTATGTGCTTATATAACATATCATCATATTGAATGCTCCCCCCCAGGGGAGACAAAAGTGATATAAATTGAGATAGTAGATGTGCTACTTTCAATCACTTTTCCAGTGACACACTGTTTTAATGACAGCGAGGAGCGCTGGAAGCACAATAATTCCTCTTTAAACTAAACTGCAGATGGTATGACAAAATATGTTTTCGAGAATGACGATCAGTGATGCACACTTAACTTAGATATTATGGAAGACACTGCTGGATTCGGTGGTCGAACGGTCCGTTGTCCAGTTTGAATAGGTCCAATAATATCTTACTGTATAACTACAGCTGCAGGAGGTGTTTGTGTGAAGGATCTTTAAACAATTACCATTTGAAGGATATCATTTGAGGAAAACGGTAAGATTTGCATGTTTTCTTTTTAAAATACTTTGTCAGTGACGCGCCGTTTCAGACAATTGTATTTACACTGCAATAAATAAGTGCCTATAAATAATAGCCTATAAACTTCCTAAAAGATATGTTCACCTTATCAGCAAAACTGCATAAATTTGCATAAATACTATCTGGCCAGTGGAAATGAATGAATCATCTCTATTCTAAAACCTTTTTCTGAAGTATTTTATACAATTTTGTTTTATGGATATTTTGATATATTTATTTTAAAACAAAGAGGACATTGGATTATCTTTATCAACATAATGTGTGGCACAAATTGCATTTATAGTCCATATCTAATATTTTCCAATGTCTTGTACCTTTGACGGTGTTAACCGTTGATGTCACGTGGTTGGGAACATGTATGGAAATGATATGCAGATGAGGTTATGCATAGTAAAAGCTCCATATATGGTGATGTCGGGAGGAGACGGGGTGGAGATGCACGTACGCACAATCTTCCGCTGACTGAGATTTATAAAGGGATTTGTGCGCAGGATCTGGCGTACGCATGGTTTTATAAATCAGATTTTTTTTGTGCGTACGCAGAATCTAGCTTTTGCGCGTACGTACACTTTTAGGATGAAATCTACGCAAAGTTTTATAAATGAGGCCCCAGGTCTCAGCTTGTGTACGCAAGTTTTTGAGTTAACAGCATAGTAAATCTGGAGTTGTAATGAGAGCATTTTGTTAATTTAAGATTATTTTCCTAACCAACAAACGAAGCTCATTATTGATCATTAGCTGTTAAACGGCAAGATTAGAATGTAAAATTAAATTAAATTAGAATAGATGGGTGTCTGTGACCCATTAAAAATACCACAAATGTTTTTCTATACATGCACAAATAGCAGCATAAAGAACAGAACATAATGATTCACACATCGTCAACAAAAAAAAAACCAGAATAAAATTATTATAATTAAAAGGAATAAAATAATTAGGACTACACAAAAGGGAACAAGGGAACCGACGTTACGTTAGTAACTGAGAACGTTCCCTTGCGATTCTACATGAGTACTGCGTCATTCGTCTTATTAATTAATATTGATTTTTAATAATAAAAGAGGCAATGGGGACAGTACAATCATGCCGTACTACACAGGAGGATGACCGAGCATCAGGGCAGAGCACTTGAAAAAGGACTCATGACAGATACTCATAAGACAGGATAGCCCAGACAACGGGGACTGAAATACTGTAGTCATCCTCCCAAGCCCATAAACTAGGGCACCAGAGGGGCCTAGGGTATATATATATATATATATATATATATATATATATATAGAGGGCACAGAACATAGTTACGCCCAGACGTGGTCGGGGTTAATGGAAAGCCATTAGCTGGACAAAGCAGGGAGGCTCATGCAGAAAGGACCTGCATCTGAAGCGCAGGGACATCTATATTATAAAACCTGACAAATGTGGACGGTAAGGCCCAGCCGGTCGCCACACAGATGTTAGCAATGGAAACACCACTGGACCATGGCCACGAGGAGGCCATACCTCTCGTGGAATGAGCTCTTACACCCAAAGGGCATTGAAGGACTAAGGAGGAGTAAGCAAGTGTTATAGCGTCAACTATCCATCCATCTGGAAAGCCTGGGCTTTGTGACTGGAAGACTTTTTGTGCGGCCACTGAAGCAGACAAAAGCTGTTCCGCCTGATGAAAGGAGGTGGAAAGGTCAATGTAGGGCCCTGACAGGACAGAGTAGGTTCAACTCCTGTTCATCCTGAGAAGGAGGAAGAGCGGCGAGAATGCCCATCTGCACCCTAAAGGGGGTAGATAGGAATTTCGAGAAATATCCATGTCTCAGTTTCAGGACGACTTTGGAGTCGTTAGGCCCCAATTCAAGACACGAGGGGCTCACAGAGAGCGCCTGTAAATCTCCCACACACTTAACCGATGCTAAAGCTAGCAGTAAGGCAGTTTTCAGTGACGGGGTCGTAAGTCGGCAGACTGGATTGGTTCAAAGGGAGGACCTTTAAAGCCTCTAAGAACTATCAGAAAGGTCCCAGATAGAAACCTTGAGGGGACAAGGGGGATTCAACTTCCTTGATCCCTTAAGGAAGCGAACAACAAGGTCGTTTCTCCCTATTGACTGGCCCACTATAGGAGTGTGAGAAGCTGCTATAGCTGCGACATAGACCTTAAGGGTAGAGGGAGTACGGCCTCTATCCATTAAGTCTTGAAGGAAGGACAATATCTGGGATATGTCACAAGTCAATGGGTCCTCACCCCGACCTGTGCACCAGGTGGCAAAGATAGCCAATTTCAGAGAATAGAGATGTCTTGTAGACGGAGCTCTAGCCTGAGAGATAGACATTCTCAGGGAGGCTTGCAGGCTCCCATTGAGAAACCACACATGAAGGTCCCACGGCTCAAGTCTGGGGTGCCATAATGTCCCTCTCGCTTGAGAGAGGAGGTCCCGTCTCAGAGGGATTGGCCATGGCTCCATGGGCGATAGCTGAGAAAACTCCCAGAACCATGGTTGGGTCCTCCACAGAGGAGCCACCAGGAGGACTTTGTGAGTACCTTCCCTGACTCGTCTGATTACTTGGGGAATCAGCACAATAAGGGGAAAAGCATAAAGGAGGAGGCTGGGCCAGTCATGGGCCAGCACTTCCCTGGATTTTGAGAAATATATTGGGCAGTGATGATTGTCTTCTGAGGCAAAGAGGTCAACCTCTGCCTTCCCGAAGACGCTCCAAATTCTCTGGACTGAGCGGGGGTGGAGTGACCATTCCTCTGAGGGAAGGTTGCTCCGGGGCAACATGTCCGCCCCTATGTTCAGTATGCCCTGTATTTGTGCTGCTCTCAACAAGAGCAGGTTGCACTGGGCCCACTCTAGGATGGTATTTGCTAGAGTGAAGAGGGGCTTTGAAGAGAGACCACCCTGGTGAGTAATGAAGGGCACCACTGTCATGCTGTCTGACGTGACCTGACCTGACCAAGACGTGGTGACCCACCAGGAGAGGAAGGAAAGCCTGAGGAGCTCGATATACTGCAATCATTTCCTGGCGGTTTTAGCTCGCTTTCTGGGCTGTTCCAAGCACAAAAGGCCAGGTGGTTGTCGCACAGAGCTCCCCAACCCATCTTGGAGGCATCTGTAAAGACGACCTTCCTCTTGTCTATCGCCCCGATTGCTACGCCCTGCTTGAACCAGCAAGGGTTCGTCCAAGAGGCCAGGGTTGTGACACACACCTGGTTCACGTTGAGCGAGCAACGACCATGTTGCCAGGCTAGGGGCGGGACCCGTGGTTTCAGCCAGAACTGCAGAGGGCGCATGTACAGCAAGCCCTCATTAGACCTAGCATCTTCGGAAACGTTCTAAACGGCAGAGAAGCCCCAGGTGTAAAGGTTTGTACGAGCTGCTGAATGGCCAGAGAATGATCTGGAGTGACTGTGGCCCTCATGTGGGTCGAGTCTAAAATTATTCCCAGGAACGACACATGTTGGCTGGGAGATAATGAGCTCTTTGTAAAACTGACCCTGAGCCCCAAGCATTCTAAGTGGTTGAGGATGATAGATCTATGGGATATTAGCTCCACCTCCAACTGGGCCACAACGAGCTAGTTGTCGAGGTAGTTCAGTATGCGCAAACCCATCTGTCTCAGAGGGGAGAGAGCCGCATCCATGCACTACGTAAATGTGCGGGGAGCCAGGAATAGCCCGAACGAAAGGACCGTGTATTGATATGCCACCCATTCAAAGGTGAATCTAAAAGAATCGCCTGTGATGGGGGTGTAACCCAGGTTATTAAGAGCCCTGTTAATGTAAAATAGAAAAGGGAATAAAAACCATAACACTTGCGAATATGTAAATCAGTACTTTATTTTAATAACATTTGTGAAATAGGAAAATGCATAAATTCAAAAAAGAAATAAAACTAATTTGAAAAATTATTTAAATAAAACAAAGTGAAGATTGATCCAATGAGGAGAGCGAAGAGTTAGCCCCGCCCTATGATCAGAGCTGTGCGAGAGAGAGGACGAAGCGAGAACGCGCGATGCAAGAGAGAAACAGCAGTTCCGACGCGGTACTGAAAAAAAAGAATTAGAAAACAGAATTAGCAGGAAAAAAAAATAAGAATCAAAAATTAGCAGTTGCGTCAAGAGATTTTGAGAGAAAAAAATGTGAATTGAACGTCGTCAGTTGATTATCAAGGTTAATGCTAGCACAAACTGTTACAGAGGAGAGAGAAACTTCCAGAGGTTGGAGTTTTGCCTGTCTGGAAACTTCATAACTAGAAAATGTGAATTCTCTTGATAAGTGAAGTGATTAAATCCTCAATTACAGAGGTTGTTTTGTATAAATGTTGTGTAAATGGTGTTTAACCATCAAATGTGGTTGCATTATGTGCAGTAGTATAAGAAGTGTTAACATATACCTTGTGTCATTTTTGAATTATTTATTTTTGCACGATTTATTGCACCCTCATAATTCTCAGACTGACAGTTGTAAGATGTCAGATGTCAGGACATATGTCATGTAATATATGACCGATGTTGTTACATTGTGACATGGCTATGTGACTTCCTATGCCAGTGGCTGTATGCCTTCCCAAGTTGTTGTCTGTAAATGTGAATAAACAGATCAAACAGGTTTAGGGGAGTGTTACATTATCGATCACAGAAGATATTCTGCAACATTCCTGTTACAATGACGGCTCAGAGAACTCCTAAAACCCCTAGAAGGGTTATGTTTGTTTCACCAACAAGAGGTCCTGTTGAAATGAGGGATGAACTGACTTTTGCACCTAGGAAAAAGCAAAATGTTAGTTTGACAAAGTTTCTTCACAAAGATGTGGATTTTGTGAAGCGTGGTTTCGTAATGTCTGGTAATCGTGTGGGACAGTATGCGTTTGACAAGGTAGCACGTGTTGTGAAACTGTACACTGTGGATGTTGGAGATGATTTTATATTGCAAAAACCCTTGTTTGATCTTCCCTGCGAAAGACTGGTTTATGTTTTTCAATTACATTTGGAGAGATTTGAATGACTGCGGCGATGATCCGTTGTACATCGCAGAGTGGGATGGTGTGACTCCCAACACAAGATTTTGCGTGGTCGGAGATCATAGAAAAAGCTACCGGAGGATTGTGTTTATATTTTTTGTTGCAACGACAAGACAAAGCTCCACGAGCATACATGGCACTATCCCTGAGTCTGAGCATCATATGCACTATGACATGAGGTTTTTGTTTCAGTGGAAAGATGTACGTATACTTGACAATATTTTTACCTGTATTGACATAATGTTTAGATGGTGTGACATGAATGATCGTTACAGCTCCGTGAAGGTGAAATTGTTTCACCCTGAGTGGCGCGTTACCAATACTGAAGACCGCCTCTTAAGTCCACCCACATATTACAGCCATTAAATACGTCTGCAAAAATCTCTGTGCTCACAACAGTCAGCCACCATGTCTCAAGAATCTACAACTGTCTACTGCTACAACACTGCGGAAACTGATGTAGTGATGTCTGATGACAATGCTATGTCTCAAGAATCTACGACTCTCTACTGCTACAACACCGCGGAAACTGACATGGCGATGCCTGATGACGATGCTATACCATTGGAGCCCCTCCCACAAACATGTGACAACAGTTGGTTGGATAAATTCTGCATGGATCTGGGGTATCACAATCTGACCTTCCTTACAACACTGTATGGCAACACCGGCACAATAGCTGGAGCAGTGGCCTATGCCGGAGTGGACTACACAGACAACTGTATCCGCACCGACGGGTTCAAAATTATAAAAGCTACTGTCATCGTTCTCCTGGAACATCTCATCAACAAAAAACTTAAATAACTCTGTGCGGGTTGTGTAGTAAACCACCTGAGTCAAATCAGACATTCCTGTTTGTTTGAACCTGGACCGTATTTCTTCGATGCATACTTTGAGGAACTGTCTCGCAATCTGCTTAACCCTCTGGAGTCTGAGGCTGATTTGGGGCTTGGAGAAGTTTTGACATGCCCTGACATTTGTGCTTTTTTCAGTTGTTCATAAACATATAAATGACAAAAGTGTCATTACACTGTATTCAGCACAAACTGGGCTACAATAATATGTGAGGAACATGTATGTACATGTTTGTATTTTTGAAGGAATAATGTTTATACGTGGTTATTGAAAAAACAAAAAAACTTAAGTCACTGAAATAAGGCCAAAAAAAGTATATTAAATCTGTGTTCACAAGACTTCTGGTTATTGGAGGTTGTAGACTAGAGTTTTTGCTTCAGAATGGAGTGGAGGCATGAATCTGCATGAATAATGGGCCATTTAGACCTGAGAAGACAAAAGAATTGCATAATAATGACCTGAAATGACTTGCATATAAATGAGGCCTTTCAGTCAAGTAGGCTGTGAAAAAAACCCTCTGTAATCATGTCTCAGCTCATCATAAACAGCAATACTGTGAAATAGTATTACAATTTAAAATAATTGTATTCTATTATATTCTTTAAAATATAATTTGTTTCTGTGATGCAAAGTGTCTGAACAATTATGTTACCTCTGTGGCATTTTATATAGTTTTTTAGCTTAAAAGCATGCACATTTGGAGAAATATTGATGGATTCTTATATATTTATGTCAATTTTCTATACCGAGAAGTAATATTTATTGTCATCACTATGAGTGCTGGATACTGTGTTTTTAATTCATACTTGCAGCCGGAGGGCGCTCTCTGTACACCTTTAGGCCACAAATTCATATAAAGAAGAAAAGGAACTAGGAACTAACGGCATGTCTTCTAGAGATCACTAACCATGGCTTTACCATCCACATAAACACTTTTCAAGACGATAAATACACGATTGAGATGATGAATGCATGTATTGCCTCTGAATTTGCTTCTGAATAGCGCTGGCTCCGTGGGCATGGTCTCATTAGTGGATAATGAGCTGAATCAAAGACTTCTGACATGGCTCTCTTTTCATACAGATTACATAAACACAGAATGTTTGTTTTCGATTTGACTTGCACGATTTAAAACCTGACATTTCAACGTTTCTTTAGACATAAGTGTAATTTTTTTTGTCATTAGTATTCATAAGTTACAGTTCATTTTCTGAATACTATGAG
This sequence comes from Chanodichthys erythropterus, assembly GCF_024489055.1. Classification (NCBI taxonomy): domain Eukaryota; kingdom Metazoa; phylum Chordata; class Actinopteri; order Cypriniformes; family Xenocyprididae; genus Chanodichthys; species Chanodichthys erythropterus. The sequence continues at coordinate 3,505,990 of NC_090230.1, forward strand.
AATTGAGTTCGTTCAGAGGGAGACGAGAGATCACGCATCATGTTAGTTTTCTTTATTTTACAAAAAGCACAACATTGTGTTTTTACTCTGAGTGTACACAAATAAAAGAAGACATTCTATAGTTTGTACGGACCCTTAGGTCATTTATTAGCTCAATTTAATTGTTACAGGGAATAAGAATTGAATCATCTGTAAATGATTCACTGTGAATGATTCAGAATTAATATTTAACACTTCGTCAATTATTCGTCCAGCGAAAATTGAGGTTAGAGTATTTCACCAATTCTGGATAAAATATTATTCTGTGGCCAACAGTAACAATATTTTATTATGATTCTTATTATTGTAATTATTATATTATTATAAGCAAGAGGTAACTTGATCTTTTACGTTTAAGGCAGTAATTTGACACACAGCACAAGAAACTCGTATATGTGAAAATCAAAACAAGATTTATTGACTACTTCTAATGATTACAGGAAACTAAGGCTAAACACACACACACACACACACACACACACACACATACATACATGCACACACATTCGCGGAGTTGATGAGTTATGAAAAGTCCCAAGTTCAGTGCTAACTTAACTCATAACCTCAGGAAAATCACAAAAGCAGAGCTTTGGCTTGATTCTTTAGGTTTAAAAGGAGTTTCACCAGTTTCCAGCAAGAGAGAGAAGTTTGCTTGTACCTGCATTTGCTCTGACAGCTGAGGTAGTCGGGTTGTTCCGTGACTCGTGTACAGCGGAATCCCGTTCTGGATTGGCTGTCTTTCAGGTGACGTCTTCTCGGGAAAGCCCTGTGGGTTGCGCGGAAGCTTTGAAGGATGTTGCTGGCTGGTGCAGCGCACTGATCTGAGCGTCTGGCTTGAGCGGCTCTCTTCTTGGGAGACTTTGGTCAGATATTTCACAGAGGGTTTTGGAGTCTGGATGTGACGGCTGTTGAATGATCAGCAGTGCGGCTCGTGGTTGAAGTCGGCGACTGTTAGATGGAAAATCAGCCCCGGTCAATCAGTTTTCAGTGACCCATGCGACTTTTCCGCCGTGGTCAAAGTAGCGGTGCTTTGGCTACCGGGCTTCAACGACTGTGCTTCAGTCCAACTTCTGACCGATTTCGAGCGATTTCTGACGATTTCTGATGATTTCTGACTTCAGCTTGTTCGGACAGCATAGTTTTAAAGGAGCAATTTTGGCTCCATCCTTCAGATGCGATCCTCCAATGAGACGTTGCTATGGAGATTAGACACGCCTCGTCTATTGTCTATTGATCACATCGTGTGATATCTGCAGAACATTCTCCTGTTTTATTAACAACTTTATAAAGTTTCTTAATATTTTCCTGATACTGAATTTCAATGTTTCATTCACACAGAATTACAGAGAATTATAAACTCTGTATTTAGAGCTCAAACATGACACACTTCTTCCACACATATTACTAGACTGACCTAATTAAAAACAATGATTACAAGAGAAAGAAAATGCATACGGGAATACAAACATATAAATGCATTGACTCCAACATATTAGTAATCACATCATATCATGCGTTATTCTAGATATAGTTAATATTTTAACAGATAAACAATTGTCCCTTTTTGAGATTCAAGATTGAGTCCTTAAGCATAGTTTACACTTTGACCGGAGTCACGAGTGACCGGTTCAGGATGGATTGCTCAATACAAGGGAGGTATTGATAGGACAGATTCGTCTTTAAATCCGTTGATGGGTAGCCTGACGTGGTCATACTCAATTCTAGTCAGAATATGAGTCTGATACTGCTCCATTGGGCTTTGATTATAGGGGCGTATTTCAACCGATCCAGGAAAGACCGCAATTGGATAGACCTACAACCAATCAGAGCTACAGAGTAAGTGACGTATGTTGAGCGACGCATAGTTGTCAACAGAACTCTTCTTAGCGACCATCGGGGCCAGCTGATAAATCAAACTTTTGCCGAATCCCGTAGGAAGGACGGCAAAGACATCTTTCCCATCGACAAATGCCTTGATCGCGGTCCTCTGTTCCTCTTTTAAAATTAATGCGCTGTCGATATCTTCTATAACGGACGCGATGGCGGAATCTACACATCTCAGTTCTTCAACAGCCATCATTGTTGTAAACTAATTGACCTTTTGCAAAGACTCGTCCCCCTTAGTTACTGTTGCTTTGTCCGACAAGCCGTGGCGCTGTCACGCCACACAGAGTGGAAAATACATCGCGGAGCAAAGAAGAAACTGACAACACATTGACAGACGAGACAGAGCAGGTTACTTATGATATTAAACAAAGTCCCAGCTTTCAAACTGTGTAGTTATTAAAAATATTCAAACAATAAAAACTATTTTGTGGCTCTTTAATGTGTTGTGACCATGATCGTGACAGATTGCTGTAGCGCCTCAGCTCAAGAGGCTCGTGAACCGATCATCTCTTCCTACTAGTCCATTTATAGCATCAAATAAACATGAATGAACAGGAGAATGAATGTTGTTTCAAACGCGGAAAGACGTCAATATGCACAATTTTTCAAGTTTAACTCCACCGATGTTAATCTTCTAACTCCTGACTGCTTTGTTGGACAAAATGGCGGATGCGGGGTTCTGATTGGTTAGATCGCTTGTCAATCAAACTCCCCAAGCGCTCTTTGATGACGTGGGTGGTTACGTAACCGCAGATAGCCTGTCCATCATCGATTAAAGCCCGCCCTGGCAATTTGATTGGCTCGGCCTTCTGGGAGCAGAGCATAATTACTCCACAATGGATCGAGTCCAGACCGAACTTCCCGTCCAAAAAATGTTGTGGGCGGGGTTCGGGCTGGCACCCAGGCTAGTTGATGGGTGTTTTCCTGTTCCGTCCGATAATACAAGAGGGTTTTGTGAGAGAATCAATAGATTTAATGTGATCAGATCCTCGTGATGGGTTCTGATTAGTTTATTGCTGATGAGCTAAGAAGTCCTTTAGACAGAGTCCTTTGTTAAAAGAAGTCACATCATCACTTTTGTTAAGGCTAGGTGTTTCCTGTCAGGGAATGGATCTTTTGGACCAAATGAAGCTTTGTTCAATCATGTTGTTCATTGATAAAGTCATTGGTAAGTTCTGTCGAGCGAGGCCCTACAAGTTAAAATTGATATATTACTTATGTCTCTATGACAAGAAATGATGAAGTATTTTAAGTCTGTTTTGCTGCAATGTGAAAAAAATCAGACCTCAGGGAGTTAAACCAGAACTTAAACACATTGTCGCGCAAACACTGAACCGTTGCGGTTTAAGGGTGCACCCCCAGAAGATTCAGGGTTCTGTTGACGCTATTCTGCATGAATTGCGTGACGAGGTATACATTGTGGAGAAACTTTGTGTAGTCAGAGAAAAGGTTGTGGACGTTAACAGATTGTCTATGACGCTGTGGACAGCTGGAAAGGCTTTGTCCAAGTTGATCGTGTGTAACACCACCATGGGGAACACGTGCTTTGCTACTGATCTGGCAAAGTGTCTACTTAAAAGGCCACCTGAACCGTTGAAACCCGCCTGGTCAGTTCCTCCAGCGCCACCCTGGCAATCAGCCAGGACTCCAGATCTGCCGACGCCTGCCTGATCAGTTCCTCCAGCGCCGCCCTGGCAATCAGCCAGGACTCCAGACCTGCCGGAACCCGCCTGGTCAGTTCCTCCAGCACCACCCTGGCTCTCAGCCAGGACTCCGACCTTCATGGAGTCCCTATGGTCTGTTCCTCTGGCTCCCCCCTGGCCTTCAGTCGGGGACTCTGGACCTGGCCTGCCATCCCTCCCCCTGATCCTCCTCCAGTCCACCTCCCTTCTGAGATTTTGTTTTATTTTTTGTTTTGTTGTCTGGTGGAGCGTTTGGTAGTCGCTCCATAGAGAGGGGGTTATGTCATGATCACCAGTTGGAATGCCCTAGTTAGCCATCAGCGGGCACTCCAACCCGGACTGTTCCTCACCACACCTGTGAACTCAAGTTCCCATAACACATAATAATACGTAAGTTGACTGAATCCCCGAGCTGGGGTGAGCAATTGGAGGCGGGGCTAATTTGCATATTCATTGATTCCCGTATATTAAATGCTATTTTAAGGCTTGAATGTAACTATATTTAAGCTATTTAAGAATTTTTCTCACAGGGAAAAAAAAAAATTAAATATGTCATTTTGGTGATCAAAGATGAGTTTTAAGGGACAAAATTATTGACTAAATTATTGACAATTAATTATTGACAAAATTATCGACAAATTATTAATTATTGACAAAATTATCGACATGCAAAATGTGCAGTGGTGAGGGGTCCCCAGGACAGGTTTAAGAACCACTGCTGAGTTGTAGAGCTGTAACGCCACACCAGCAGAGGGAGCCTTCACCTGAGTACTAACTGTAACTACTCCCTCTGCTAGCTCTGCAGTGATATCCGGTTTGGCAGCCATATAGCCTAGCCATGCCAAACAGTAGTTGTGAAGTATTGCCAGTGTCACCTGCCTTACTGAGCATTCATTGTCTATTCCCTGTTATTTCTCATGTATGAACTATTCCTCGTTTTCTGCTGTTTGGATTTCCCTTTGAACTTGCATTTTAGACTGGATTGTTGGATTTTGTTGTGAAGTTGACCTATTGCCTGCTTCCACATTTATGACTATCTGCCTGTCGATTTGGTTTTTGTCTGCACGCTCTCTAATAAACTTCTGCATATGGATTCTAACTCGGCTTCAGCCTCCACCTCATCACAGAATACTCAGCAGAAGTTTCCAAGCTTCAAGCGGCATTGGCTTATCAAAGCAAGGACCTCCAAGGTTACCAACACACTGAGCATAACCCAACACAAAACAGTAAATCTATTAGCCTTATTACAGTTTACATATTCTTATCACAATGGTAATTGTTGTTGGTGTGGGTGACTTCTATCCAACAAGCTATGGTAAACAAGCTAGGTAACATTATAATCGCTTAAATAGCGGACTCACGGGAAAAAAATAATCAATTATCATCTTTTTTTTGTTGTTGTTATGACTAATTACTCAGCACCGTCAGCATTAAAGAGAAAATAATCACTTCATCCGATGTTTTTGAATAAAATAGCCTTGACAGCCGACTTACTGAAACTCATCTGTCTGTAGAACAGCTCTCTCCCGCCGGCGCCGCCGGACTTCTACGTTATCTACACACAAGCGAGTGTGACGTGCGCGGTGGACCAAACCACTGTTAGGCAAGGGAGGGGTGACTCAAAATGTTTCTAAACTTAAAACGCCCGTTTGCGTTTGTATTGCTTTACTTCTTATTGAAAAACTATTGGGGCGCCGATCTAGGCCTTCCACTTTCACCTTCATTTTTTATTTTTTTTTTTTTTTACTTTTTTTGCGGTCGGCGACCGTCGGCCCCAAAAATCACTTCGGCCCACCGGGAAAGTGCCCGGTATGCCAGATGGCCAGTCCGCCCGTGCCAAGATCAACTAATTAACTATATCCAACCACCACGCCGAAGATGGTAAGCTTTGCTTTACCTAATAAGTTTGATGGTTCAGCGGAGCATTGCAGAGGGTTTATTCATGAAGTTGAATTTATATATATATATATATATATATATATATATATATATATATATAACCAAGATGATCAATTTGACTGATGAAAAGCAGTGTGCGTTCCTCATGTCATTGCTCATGGGCAAAGTTATTGATTGGGAATCTGATTATTTCAGGGTTCTTACAGCTAATTTTTTCAGCAAATCTGGCCGTGTTTGAATATCTGGCGCAAGGCAAAGATATTTTTTAACAGGTGCTTCATATGACCCAAGGAAAGCGCACCGCTGCTGATTATGCCATTGATTTTCGAACGCTCACTACCCAGAATGGTTGGAATGATGTCTCGCTAAAAGCCATGTTTCAGAAAAGCTTGAACATTGAATCACAAACTAAGCATCTTGCAAATGTGAAAATAGTTCCTTTTCTGAATATGTGACTTTGGCTATCAAAATTGATAATCTCATGAGAAACCAACCGGGTGAGTGTTGACCACTTTTCTCTACCTCACACAAATTCATTCATGCTACCTTTCAGAATTGCTAAAAAAATTCCTTTCTCGATTCCAAGGCACTGATTGACTCAGGAGCCACTCTAAACGTCATCCACGAGACCTCATCAGCAAATTCAACATTCCCACCCGGCCATGGAGTAGGAATGGAGCCCAGGTCAAAATTACAGTTTACAGCGATCCCAGACGAGAAATAAGTGTCTTATCTAGAGAAACCATCTAAACATTTTCTAAAAATTTAAAAAAAAATTATACATTTTAACCATAAATGCTCATCTTGAACTAGCTCTCTTCTTCTTCTCTATCTGATTTCCAGCAGTGTAGACACTGCTATGTGTATTACTGCCCTCCACAGGTTAAAGTTTGAACTAAATTGTCATATACAATATGTTAGTGCAAGTGTAACAGGATTAGGTGATTGACAGCAGTGTTTGCCTATCAGCGAATAGTACTTCCTATTTAAAGGCCGATTGGCTGTTACCTGGGATGCGTCACGTCCGTTTTCCCCCTTTGTTTTGGCTGTGTTGACGGTGGCTGTGGGTAAGTGTGCTGTGTTTTAATACGGTGACTTAGAAATTGTTGGCGTGCATAATCTCAAACTGTGTGTTTATTTAGAGTGCAGTCTTTATGGTCCGGTGCTGTTTTCCTTTTTGTGCTGCTTGGTGGGTTTGACTGTTTGCCTCTCAGGTATGCAATGTTAATAGCTCGTTGCGTGGTTAGTATAAAGTGAGTATAGTATATTTAACATCTTTTCTTGCTTAATTCAGTATATATGACTTCTTGTACCCCATGATGGTAGCGGTGGGTATGACTGTAACAAGCCCGTGCCTATGAAGCATTTTGTTCGGCGTGATATCCTGATGGTAAGTGTTTTAAAGGCAATTTATATCTGGGTAAGCATAATATTATTCTTTTTAACATCTCCTTTTGTTCGATGTAGGATTCTCCCTCTCGTTTTATGCCGTGAATGTTTGCTGCCGTGAGTTCTTGCTGCTGTCTTCGCGCTGTTAAAAGAGCGGCTGTCTATACAGCCGTGCCGACGAAGTCATCAACGTTTATTAAAGGGGACTGCTGGTTTGATTCTATTACGTGCCTTTCTTGTGCCCTGCTTCATGTTTTGGTTTATTTCATTATCAGTTACCATGGTTAAATCATTTAATCTTTTTCTTTTTCTTTAAGTTTGTGGATATTTGTTTGATTGTATTGCTTTGATTTTTCTTTCTTTGGTGAAACTATAATCTGTCGACATGTGCATGTTTAACCTATGAATGCAATTCAAATCGTGTGGTGATTTACTGTATAGAAGTTGGTGTTTGTAACAATTTCAGGTGATTAACTATCTGATTTTCTGGTTACATTGTTGCTTCTCCTCACTTTTGTTTGTTGATGCCACTTATGTGAGGAGTTGCTGCATTGATGTCATATTGCCATTTCTGTCCAGTTTATTTTCAAAGTTATTTATTTTCCTTTTTGATTTATTGCAGGAGCTGGGGTCCCACGGGTGGTTTGATCTCCCTCCTTGTGGTGGTGGTTCTCCTTCATTGCGTGCGGTGTACACCTTGAGTGTTTGATAGTGTGATTAGAGTGCACGGGTGTGTGTGCGTGTGGAAGTGTGCTCTTGTGAAACCAAACTCTACATTGATCCCAGCCTTTGGGAGCCTCAGCCCCTGCTGGTATTGCTGTTTTTGTTTTACATATACATACACATATATAAATACATACTATCTCAAGTTGGTTTTGTTATCTTTTTCTCTTGTTGTAATTTGTGTTTGAAGTGGGGTTTTATGTATTTTTTGTGATTCATTGTTTTGTATTTTAATTAACTTTTGTATTAATAAACATTTTGTATTTTTTTTTATACTCATGTCTCTGGCCTCATTTTGAGGGAACCGAACCTGTGTGCTATATTCCCCAATTTGGGTGGTTTGAGTATTTTCCCTGGGGTTAATCCTTAGGGTGTCGTAGTCGGACTTTATTATTTATAGGACTTTATAGTTTTATGAACAAAACCTTCGGCTTGTGTCTCAAAATTACACCGCAACGCCACATTCTGGCGTAGTCGGCAGGGTCCCCTCTTGTGTAGTCCAGAGACGTGGGTTTTGTTTGTATATTTGCTTTTTTTTTTTTTCTCTCTCTCTCTCTCTCTCTTCTGGTAGGAACCAGACAACAGCAGTCCCTCTTTGCGTGTGCAGTTGCAGATATGGAGGACGAATTGCGTGAGTTAAGAGATTTGGTAGCTCAACTGAAAGCTGATAATGAAAGGCTGCGGCAAGAGCCAGTGTCTGTTGCGCAGCCAGGTCCATCTAATGTTGCTATTCCTGTGGCTGAAAATCCCCCACTTATTGGTGCTGGTGCATCGACAGCGGAGCGGTTTGTTTTTATTCCTCGGGATCGCAAGTGCCCAAAGTTTAGCGGTCGGTCGGGCATTGGCATCAATGAGTGGGTGGAGGAGGCTCAGGCCTGTATGCGGCTTCGCCATCTGTCTACAGCTGATCAGGCATTTTTCTTGTTTGATCATCTGGAAGGAGAGGCGAGGGAAGAAATTCGTTATCGATCGAGGAACGAGAGGGAGGATCCAGATCAAATTATTCAGGTATTGCGTGACTTGTACGGTTGTACAAAGTCTTATGTAGCACTTCAGGAGTCGTTCTTTTCCAGAAGACAACAGGATGGGGAGACGCTGGTGGAGTTCTCCCTAGCCCTGATGAGTCTCCTGGAAAAGGTTAAAAGTCAGTCACCTCACGGCATGCCTAACGCCGAATTGTTATTAAGAGATCAGTTTGTTGAGTATGTTAATGATTGTGCTCTTCGGCGTGAACTTAAGCAATTTGTGCGTCGTCAACCTACTGCTACATTGTTTGACATTCGCAGCGAAGCTCTTCGTTGGGAAAGAGAGGGCATGCCTGGGGGGGTACGTGGTCGGAGCCAGTCTGTTCCATCCGCTTATGGCATCCAATATGGGGTACAGGGACATCAGCATGTTAATAGTAGTAGTGGTTCAGCAACGTCAGAAATGAGTGAACTACGGGACATGCTCAGAAAGCAGCAACAACAATTAAATCAGTTAACCCAAAGTATGGCTCAGCTTCAAAATTCTCAGCCACGTTCGCGACCATTTAAGGCTAACTTAATTTGCAGAAGGTGTCAGCAACCTGGCCATTTTGCCAGAGATTGCGATGGGGAGCGGAGATCTGCTTCACCATCAGCCCGTATGAATTCTGCCGTAATGAGGGGTGGACAGTCATCCGCGCAGCCGTCGGAAAACTAGTTCCCACCGAGTTGCAGGGCCACAATTTGGTTGGGAAAAGGATAGGCTCCAAAACTGTAACTGATTTTGATTTTATGTCACGCCTTATGTCTACTTGTCCACAGCTTATTGTATCTATGGGTGGGGCTCAGATACCTTGCCTGGTGGACACTGGTTCTATGGTGTCCACCATTACTGAGAGTTGGTTTGTGACAAATTTTGGGTTGTGGGGTCAGGAACAGCTTAGATCGTGTCATTGGTTACAACTTCGAGCTGCAAACGGTCTTTCCATTCCTTATGTTGGTTATTTGGAATTAGATGTGGAACTCTGTGGGCAAGTAATTTTAGGCTGCGGCATATTGGTGGTCAGAGATCCTCCCGGTGGTGTGTGTGCAGAAGTTCCTGGGGTGTTAGGTATGAACATCCTGAGCCGCTGCTACCGGGAGCTCTTTGGCCAGCATGGCACAGCTCTCTTTGACTTACCAGTGGTATCACAGGCCCCTAATTTTGTTTTTCAGGCCTTACAGCATTGCCACCAGGTTGACGTTCAGACAGTTTCAGATGGCGGAGGGCGAGTTAGAGTGCGGGGACGTCAGGCGTGGCGCATCTTGGGTGGCACCATGAAATTGGTTGCTGCAACCTGTTCAGTGCAATATTCGAGTGGTACAGTACTGTTTTAACCACCAGTTTCTGGTCTACCGGCAGGTTTGCTAGCCTCTCCTGCTCTTTTAAGGGTGGACGGTGGTACAGTTTATGTGCCAGTAGTTAATGTGGGTACTGTAGATGTGGTATTGTACGCTAGCACTGTTATTGGCACTGTGAATAAGGTTGATGTGATTAGTTTGCCCACGGAGGTCGCAGAAGTTAAGACCGTTACAGCTAAGGTGAGTACACAGTTTGTGCAGGTTTCCCCTACTGTGCAAGAACAGATAGCCATGTTAGACTTATCTGTGTTGTCAGAAGAAGAACAGGGTAAGGTCAGGGCACTACTGGAGAAGTATGTGCCTGTGTTCTCTGCAAATGATGGGGATTTGGGATGCACAAATTTGATATCCCATGAGATCCCCTTGTTGGATGACATCCCTGTTAGGCAGCGGTTCAGGCGTATTCCTCCATCCGAGTATGAGGTGGTCAAGGCACATATCAATCAATTGTTGGAAACTCAGGTAATTAGAGAGAGCTGCAGTCCCTATGCGTCGCCCATTGTTCTGGTCAAAGAAGGACGGTAGTCTGCGCATGTGCGTGGACTACCGTCGCTTAAATTCAAAGACTAGGAAGGATGCGTTCCCTCTACCACGTATAGAGGAGACTCTGGACTCACTGGCTGGGGCCCGTTGGTTTTCTACCATGGACCTGGCCAGCGGGTACAATCAGGTACCTGTAGCTGAGGGGGACAAATCTAAAACTGCTTTCTGCACCCCGTTTGGCCTCTTTGAGTGGAATAGGATGCCCTTTGGGCTGTGCAATGCCCCAAGCACCTTCCAACGATTGATGGAACGGTTGTTTGGGGATCAGCAGTGTCAGTCCCTCCTCCTTTATCTTGATGATATTGTTGTCTTTTCCTCCTCGGTAGATCAACATCTTGCCCGGATGGAGGTAGTCCTGAGCCGCTTGCAAAGTGAAGGGTTGAAGGCCAAATTATCGAAGTGTGCTTTTTTCAAAAGGGAAGTGCATTATTTGGGGCATGTCATCTCTTCAGATGGAGTTTCCACTGATCCAAGGAAGGTGGAGGCGGTTGCACAATGGTGTTGTCCCACCAGTGTTGCGGAGTTGCGCTCATTTTTGGGATTTGCTAGCTACTACCGACGGTTTGTGGAGGGGTTTGCCAAGTTGGCTGCCCCTCTTCATAGGTTGGTGGCTCAGCTGGCAAATCCCAAGCAACTGAAGCAGGGTGTTCAGGAGTTTGCTGAAGCCTGGTCAGCGGAATGTCAGTGTAGCTTTGAGGGGTTGAAAGGTAAGTTAACCACAGCTCCAGTGCTTGCTTATGCTGACTTTTCGCTACCTTTTATTTTAGAGGTAGATGCCAGTCATGGAGGACTAGGTGCAGTCCTCTCACAGGAGCAACAAGGTAAAGTACGCCCTATAGCTTATGGCAGCCGCAGTCTTAGGCCCACTGAGCGCAATACATCCAATTACAGTTCAATGAAACTGGAGTTTTTGGCGCTCAAGTGGGCCATGACTGAAAAATTTAGGGAATACTTGCTGGGCCATAAATGTGTGGTTTTTACTGACAACAACCCCCTCAGCTACCTGACTTCTGCAAAGTTGGGCGCCATGGAGCAGCGTTGGGCTGCCCAATTGGCATCATTTGATTTTGAGATCAAATATAGGTCAGGGAGAAGCAACCGCAATGCTGATGCCTTGTCGCGTCAAAACTTTTCAGGTGCAGGGGTGGTACATGAGTTTTGTCCTGCTGTGGCTGTTCCAGTGGCATTGCAGCAAGCTGCCCAAGGTGGATTGGTGACCTCGGTCAATCAGGTTATCTCATTTCCTTGTACTTCAATTAGTGACATGAGTGCTCAGCAGGTAGCAGACTCAGTCATAGGTGAGTTGTTGGTTTTTTGGAGGCGTAAGTTGCCCCCAACTCCTGAAGAGCGCAAGAAACTCTCCAGACTGGCAGTTATTCTGCTCCGTCAATGGGACCGCCTAGTGGAGACTGATGGAGTGCTCTATCGGCGTGTATTGCGCTCAGATGGCGGAGAGGAAATCTTCCAGGTATTATTGCCTGCAGCCATGAAACAGGATGTCTTGACCCAGCTTCACCAACAGCATGGGCATCAGGGGGTAGAACGCACATTTCAGCTGGTGCGGCAGCGGTGTTATTGGCCTGGTATGTCTGCAGACATTACCCGCTGGTGCCAGGAGTGTGAGCGGTGCCAGTGTGCCAAAGGCGTCCCTTCTGCACCTGGTAGTTTCATGGGGCATTTGTTGGCTGCTCGGCCAAATGAAATTCTGGCCTTGGATTTCACAGTGTTGGACCCCTCAAGGTCTAGCCTTGAAAACGTGTTAGTTATGACTGACGTTTTTACAAAATACACCTTGGCAGTACCAACTAGAGACCAACGGGCAGAGACGGTAGCTCAGGTTCTTGTGGTAGAGTGGTTTTGTAAATTCGGTGTGCCGGGTTGTATCCACTCCGACCAAGGTCGGAATTTTGAATCCGTCCTACTTCAACAGCTTTGCAGTCTGTATGGAGTCGAGAAGTCACGTACGACCCCATATCACCCGGCCGGAAACGGTCAATGCGAACGTTTTAATAGAACGTTGCATGATCTGTTGCGCACTTTGCCGCTTTCCAAAAAGGGTGACTGGCCACTCTGCCTCCCACAAGTACTCTTTGCATACAACACCACTCCTCATCAGACAACTGGGGAATCCCCGTATTTCTTAATGTTCGGACAGGAACCCAGATTTCCTGTTGACTTCTTGCTGGGCAGAGCCCAAGAGCCGTTGGCTGGCAGCGTTCATGGGTGGATTCTGGAGCAGCAGGATCGGTTGCAAGTGGCGTTTGAGAGTGCTCGTGAACGGTTGGGTGCTGCAGCCGATCGGCGAAAGGCTCGGCATGACCAGCAGGTAAGGGAAGCACCACTGAAGGAGGGTCAATTGGTATACCTCCGTGATCATAGTGTGAGGGGTAGATGTAAAATCCAAGACCTGTGGAGCTCAGTGGTGTACCAGGTCGTAAGGGCACCCAAGGAAGGTGGAGCGGTATATACCATTGCTCCCACCATGGATCTGGGAAAAGTAAAGCATGTGCACCGATCTTTGCTGAAGGCTCAGATCTGTCAGGAGTTGCCTATTGGGTTGTCTGATAGTCCGGTGGCTGAATCTTTGCAGCCTCCGGAAGAGGGGTATGATGATGAGGAGGGTTTGTTTGTCTTAGTGCCAGAGACACCACAACTTGGAGGTAGGACGAGGCTACACAACATTGGTCCTTCTCTTCCTCAGACATCTGGTGTTCGGCAAGCTGTGGAAACCCCTAGGGTAACAGAGGTTGAGGTGGGCTCACAGCCAGTTGTATTGCCTTCCGACTCATTAGAGGTAGGTGAGGTTACGGTAAGAAGGACTGGGAGGAGGACGGCAGGTCAGCACTCTAATTTGCACCACCTCCCTCGAACAGTAGGGGCAGGTTCAGTGGCCAGCATAGTGAGTAGTACAGCTGGTACCCTGTTTCGGCCTTGGGACTGAGTTCCTAGGTGGGATTTTGTTTGATTCACCGTCGGGACGACGTTGCAGAAACTGGGGATGGAATGTAACAGGATTAGGTGATTGACAGCAGTGTTTGCCTATCAGCGAATAGTACTTCCTATTTAAAGGCCGATTGGCTGTTACCTGGGATGCGTCACGTCCGTTTTCCCCCTTGTTTTGGCTGTGTTGACGGTGGCTGTGGGTAAGTGTGCTGTGTTTTAATACGGTGACTTAGAAATTGTTGGCGTGCATAATCTCAAACTGTGTGTTTATTTAGAGTGCAGTCTTTATGGTCCGGTGCTGTTTTCCTTTTTGTGCTGCTTGGTGGGTTTGACTGTTTGCCTCTCAGGTATGCAATGTTAATAGCTCGTTGCGTGGTTAGTATAAAGTGAGTATAGTATATTTAACATCTTTTCTTGCTTAATTCAGTATATATGACTTCTTGTACCCCATGATGGTAGCGGTGGGTATGACTGTAACAAGCCCGTGCCTATGAAGCATTTTGTTCGGCGTGATGTCCTGATGGTAAGTGTTTTAAAGACAATTTATATCTGGGTAAGCATAATATTATTCTTTTTAACATCTCCTTTTGTTCGATGTAGGATTCTCCCTCTCGTTTTATGCCGTGAATGTTTGCTGCCGTGAGTTCTTGCTGCTGTCTTCGCGCTGTTAAAAGAGCGGCTGTCTATACAGCCGTGCCGACGAAGTCATCAACGTTTATTAAAGGGGACTGCTGGTTTGATTCTATTACGTGCCTTTCTTGTGCCCTGCTTCATGTTTTGGTTTATTTCATTATCAGTTACCATGGTTAAATCATTTAATCTTTTTCTTTTTCTTTAAGTTTGTGGATATTTGTTTGATTGTATTGCTTTGATTTTTCTTTCTTTGGTGAAACTATGATCTGTCGACATGTGCATGTTTAACCTATGAATGCAATTCAAATCGTGTGGTGATTTACTGTATAGAAGTTGGTGTTTGTAACAATTTCAGGTGATTAACTATCTGATTTTCTGGTTACATTGTTGCTTCTCCTCACTTTTGTTTGTTGATGCCACTTATGTGAGGAGTTGCTGCATTGATGTCATATTGCCATTTCTGTCCAGTTTATTTTCAAAGTTATTTATTTTCCTTTTTGATTTATTGCAGGAGCTGGGGTCCCACGGGTGGTTTGATCTCCCTCCTTGTGGTGGTGGTTCTCCTTCATTGCGTGCGGTGTACACCTTGAGTGTTTGATAGTGTGATTAGAGTGCACGGGTGTGTGTGCGTGTGGAAGTGTGCTCTTGTGAAACCAAACTCTACATTGATCCCAGCCGTTGGGAGCCTCAGCCCCTGCTGGTATTGCTGTTTTTGTTTTACATATACATACACATATATAAATACATACTATCTCAAGTTGGTTTTGTTATCTTTTTCTCTTGTTGTAATTTGTGTTTGAAGTGGGGTTTTATGTATTTTTTGTGATTCATTGTTTTGTATTTTAATTAACTTTTGTATTAATAAACATTTTGTATTTTTTTTTATACTCATGTCTCTGGCCTCATTTTGAGGGAACCGAACCTGTGTGCTATATTTCCCAATTTGGGTGGTTTGAGTATTTTCCCTGGGGTTAATCCTTAGGGTGGCGTAGTCGGACTTTATTATTTATAGGACTTTATAGTTTTATGAACAAAACCTTGGGCTTGTGTCTCAAAATTACACCGCCACGCCACACAAGAATATAAGTATTAGTTCAATCTTTAACCTGTGGAGGGCAGTAATACACTTAGCAGTGTCTACACTGCCAGAATTCTAATAGAGAAGAAGAGAGCTAGTTCAAGATGAGCCATAGACAGTAAAAGAAATGGACACAGCGACCCCATTGGAACTCAATTGAGTCAAGTGAAGCTCATTTTTAGCGATTTTTAGCACTTCCCTTTCTGACGCGCAGACTCACACTAAGCTTGATGACGTCTGCAACCTGTCTGACAGATGTAAATCTTCTAATAGCTGTGCGTGCAAACTGCCATCGTTAATCTTGCAGAGATTAGCGGGGAGTTCTTTGGCGTGAGTGAGCAGGAGTAAGTATTCTGATTAATTAGTTTGTATAGTATTTTAAAATGTAACGCCAGTACGCCGTATTAAGATAATCTCCCCGATTGCCTGCGAGCTTTTCTTCTTGTCTGTACGGTTATTTCTCTACTGTGCGACAGAGAGTCGAGTGGTTATGACGCAATCGTTAGCTTATTTTTACAAAAACTGTTTCTATGGGGCCATAATGTAACATAGAAGGTAATGGAGCCCTTTATACATTGTCGTGTATCTTTGGAAATAAATAATGGACAAATGGAGTTTTTAAACGCCTCAGATGTAAAGTTATTCACTGTCAAAGTGACGCCAAAATGAATGGGAGTCAATGGGGATGCTAACGCAAGTGAAGTTCTGCTACAAGATGGCGGCACCCAGCCGACTTCAACTTCCGGTCGACTTCCTTGGGCACTGAGATGAGCATTTATTGTTAAAGGTGCCCTAGAATTAAAATTTGAATTTACCTCGGCATAGTTAAATAACAAGAGTCCAGTACATGGAAAAGACATACATTGAGTTTCAAACCCCATTGCTTCCTCCTTCTTATGTAAATCTCATTTGTTTAAAAGACTTCCGGAAAACACGCGGATTTCAATAGCATGACATTTTTAGTGATATTTGTAAATTGTCTTTCTAAATGTTTCATTAGCATGTTGCTAATGTACTGTTAAATGTGGTTAAAGTTACCATCTTTTCTTAATGTATTCACGGAGACAAGAGCCGTCGCTATTTTCATTTTTAAACACGTGCAGTCTGTATAATGCATAAACACAACTTCATTCTTTATAAATCTCTCCAACAGTGTAGCATTAGACGTTAGCCACAGAGCACTGTCAAACTCATACAGAATCAAACGTAAACATCAAAATAAATACTTTACTCACATAATTCAAAGCATGCATACAGCATGCATGACGAACATCTTATAAAGATCCATTTGAGGGTTATATTAACTGTGTGAACTTTGTAAATGCACTGTAATATAGTCGAGAGCTCGTGTGGCAGGGAGCAGGCGAATTAAAGGGGCGGCACACTGCCAAAATCAGTGTATAGTTAATGATGCCCCAAAATAGGCAGTTAAAAAAATTAATTTAAAAAAATCTATGGGGTATTTTGAGCTGAAACGTCACAGACACATTCAGGAGACACCTTAGACTTATATTACATCTTGTGAAAAAGCATTCTTGGGCACCTTTAAAACTTATGTAATTTCTTTTTAGAAAATGAGTGATGGTTTCTCTAGATAAGACCCTTATTTCTCATGTATGACCCTTTTAACATGGGACACTAGTTTCAATGAATGTTAAACTTGTCAACGAAATTAAGTAAATATTCATTTTCAACAATAGTGTATCATATTGTGTCTGTATTGTGTCTTCTAAACACAAATTACAAGAGACAGATTAAGCTAAAATTAGCAATAGGCTATCTAAAGCAAACGTGAATTGCAAAGTCCTTAATGTTTTTATTAACAAGTCTTGTTAATTGTTGTTGCTATTGTTCATAATCAAATTATTTATTTTATGAGCGATTACATTTATCAAGGGGAAAAAAACAGACACTTTGGCTTGTGTTTGTTCTAGGTGATTTTACTGATTTTGTTGATTTTATTTTCTGAGATCTCTTGCTTAGGTTTCAAGTACACTCTGTATCCTAAAACAACCATGTTTCATTCTGGATTTATGACTGATTTAAACTCAACTGTGCTTTGGCTTAGGAATTATAAAAACTTGACTTTGTGCAGGCTTGTATCATACTCTGCTCCAGAGTCATATCCATCAATAGACTGGAAGTACCATATGGATACCTGCAGACATTTCTCTCAAAATTAGTCAATTCTGAGAGAATTTGCATTTGTATAGCTCACAGCATTTTCATTTACATGTTAAAGCCTCCCCTGGAATTAGGGGAGCATTGGAGCAGTACTCTCACAGTTACAGTGGGGGAAAGAGAAAGTTCTCTTATTTGCCAGCTGTCTCCCCACACCAGCACACCAGGGTATTGTGTCACACGTAAAGAACTCCTAGCAGCTGTCAGATTCACAAGACAGTTCCGCCACTATTTGCTGGGGTTTAACTTCATTTTAAGGATGGATCACAGCAGTCTAACATGGCTATACAGGTTTAAGCGACCAGAAGGCCAACTTTCTAGGTGGCTTGAAGAACTCAGCCAGTACAACTTTTTCATGAGCATAGGCCAGGGACACACCATGCCAACGCTGACGCACTGTTCTGAAGGACTCTGGATGAGGAACCTTGTGACTGTCATCAAGCAGGAAGAGAGCTAGATAGCTTGCCATGCAAGGGCTGTCCCTTCTGTCAAAGCTGCACCATAAATGGGCCAGATTCGAGGAAGATGTTGATGATGTTATCCCCTTGGCAGTAAGATGCACACACTCTCTTAACTGTCAGAATGAGGTTAGTTGCACTAACACTGCAAGTCTTGTTAATGAAGCAGGTGATAACCCAGGTCCTCCGTCAAACTGGCTGCAACCACTGAGCCTCAAAAGTCTCAGGGAAGAACAATTAGCTGACCCAGACCTTTCTGTTCTCCATAAATGGATGTCTGATGGTTCCTTGCCTGCTAAGTAAGAGGTCATGATGCAGAGCCCAGCGGTTGCAAGTACTGGCTCTGTTGGTCTCAAGTGGAGAAGTGAGATGGGGTCCTCTATTACTGTTAGGATGATGTCACTGGAGGTATGTCATCTTTGCGCTTATAAAAAGACGCTTATGCACCTCAGCAGGCATTACCACTCGTATAATATGGGGAGCGATGTACGCCTTTTCGTCAAGAAGTGCCCACAGTGTAGTTCCTGTAAGGCAACCAGTCCAATGGGAAGGGCCAAGCTCCAGAACTACCAGGCTGGTGCACCTATGGATCGACTCCACCTTGATGTCCTAGGACCATTCCCAGAATCCAAGTCAGGCATAGAGTGGGTAGAGGCGTTCCCTGTCCCTGAACAAGGAGCTGAGACAACAGCAAAGAGGTTGGTGTTTGACTTCATCTCACATTTGGTACTCCCCTTGAGATTCACACTGACCAAGGACGGAACTTTGAGAGTTCACTGTTCACAGAGGTTTGTCGCCTGCTACAAGTAACCAAGACCTGGAGCATACAGGAGCACTGTGCATTCAGCAACAGGTTTCACACCAAATCAGCTGATTTTGGGGCGAGAAGTTTTCCAGCCACATGACATCTGGTTAAGGACGGCTGAGGTTACCAGAGGAGCTAAAGGTACATCTGAGTTTGTCCAGGAACTGCAAGCTAACCTGCAGCAGGCTCATCAAGTAGTGCGTCAGAACTTACACTCTGCTCATACTCACCATAAGAAGGTCTATGACTTATGAGCCAGAGAGAAGTCCTATCAAGTAGGTGATCTTGTGTTAGTGAGAGTCAGTAGCAGGAAAAAGGGCTACAGTCCAAAACTCCAAGCCCATGGCAAGGGCCATTCGTTGTCACAGCATGCCTCAGACGAAGTGAGAAAGTACTGCATCATGATCGCTTGCAACCCTATCTAAGTGATCACAGGTAGAGGCAGAAGTGCCAAACCCTAGAAGAACCTCCGACCCTTCTCTTAATGGACTCTAACTCTGATCCTAGTCCCTGTGGAAATGAGGGGACAAAGACAAAAGGTCTTGACCGCATTGCAGTTTCATATCACTTTGTCAAATGTTTTAAGTTATTTCAATAAGCCCTACAGCCTACAACCGCAAAAGAAATAAAACCCACAATGACACCGACCAAATAAATATAAATATACCAAATAAATATAGTAAACAATAGGATAAAAACGACAAATTGTTGTCATGTTTTTTGCCACAAAATACGTTTTATTGTGTCCTGAAAGCACATACTCTAACGTACTGTATAGTACAAACACACACTCGCACAGAAACGTTTTTTTCAGTGCTGCTCTGATGAATTAATCAGTAAAATAGTTTAGAACCTTGACTCACCAGTAAGGTAATAACTGTGCAGTTCTTGAGGTAGATAAACTTATAGTTTCGCTATTAGTAGAGTCGCTGCTTCCATGAAAGACGCGTGCAGACTCAGGCAGGCTAATTCATATGCTTATTCTCTCAACTGCATTAATAACTGTATCAACTGTATTATTCTGCTATCAAGGCTCAAGCCTTCGTTACTAGTTCTGAAATGACGTTTTGGAATTAGCAACAGAGGCTTGGGATGAGATGTGTAAGAAATTAGTATAGTATAAGCAGAATAATCGACTTCAGGCTGGTGTAACGACCACTCCACGTACCTCCTCGGGTGTGCATTATTTTCTAAGATTTCAACGGCCCGTTGTCAGTTATTCCTTACATATCAGCACGCTGTGACCTATGGCAAATCACAGCCTTGCTGATATACAGCCATATTGCACAGCTTCTCGTGTGATATTGCTCATAGCCTATAGCAGCAGATGCTGGATATTTTAGGAGTAGCCTCAAAGACTTTAACCGATCTCTAACTTCTTTATTTAAGCAAATGCTGGTAATACACATTTAGTTAACTTGAGCAGATGACGTCACTTGGAGGGAGGCGTGACCATGCCTGCTAAACATGCCCCAGTTTCCTGACTCCACCCCCATGTCAAAACAGTGCCATGAAGTGAAACGCACAGGGATGCGTTTCCCAAAGCTAACTATGGTCGCAAGTTCCGTTGTTACCAATAGAGTTCAGTGGGATTTACCACCATAGTTGACTAACGATGCTTTTGGAAAACATACCCCAAAAAAGTTGTTGCTATGCAGTTGCTGAGGAATTCTGAGAGGCTTCTAGTATGTTGCTGTACAGGTGCTATGGTGTTGTGGGTGGTTGTCAGGGTGTGATATAAGGTATTCTTAGTAGCGTCTACAGTATAGCTACAGTATGAGGTTGTTTAGGTGTTGTAGGTAGGATGTTGCTGTGTAGTTGCTATGATGTTGTTAGGGCGATACTACATGGTTGCTAAGATGTTCTGAGTGGTTTCTTTCATGTTGCTAAATGGTTGCTAAGATGTTCTGAGTAGTTTCTTTCATCCTGCTAAATGGTTGCTAAGATGTTCTGAGTGGTTTCTTTCATGTTTCTAAACAGTTGCTATGCCTGTGATTGCTAAGGTGTTGTTTCCTCTAAATAGCTCTGATATTGCTTGGGTGGTTTTCGGGTCATTACTGTGTGGCTGCTAGGGGATTAATATGCAGTTGCTAAAGAGTGTTTTCAACATGCTGCAGTGCAATTGCTGTAGTTGCCATGGTGCTGGACATTGCTATGTCGTTGCTATGGTCTTCTGAATCATTTCTATTCTGATGCTATAGTGTTTCTATGGAGATATGTATGGTTGCAGAGGAGTTACCTATAACCTTACCTGTGGTTGCTAAGGTATTTAGAATGTTTTCTCTCTTTATCTCTCTCTCTCTCTCTCTCTCTCTCTCTCTCTCTCTCTCTCTCTTTATCTTATGTTATGCGGTTGTTGTGTGTGGTTACTTACTGCCCAAGTTATGATATTCTGGTCTCTATTGGACTTCTTCCTTAAAGGTGCCCAAGAACGTTCTTTCACAAGATGTAATATAAGTCTAAGGTGTCTCCTGAATGTGTCTGGGAAGTTTCAACTAAAATACCCCATAGATTTTTTTTAATTAATTTTTTTAACTGCCTATTTTGGGGCACCATTAACAATGCACTGATTTACACTCGGCGCCGCCTTTAAGACGCGTGCTTCCTGCCACACGAGCTGTCGACTATATTACAGCGCATTTACAAAGTTCACACAGCTAATATAACCCTCAAATGGATCTTTACAAGATGTTCGTCATGCATGCTGCATGCATGCTTCGAATTATGTGAGTAAAGTATTTATTTGGATGTTAAAAGTTTTATTCTGAGTGAATTTGAGGCTGTCCTCCATGGCTAACGGCTATTGCTACACTGTTGGAGAGATTTATAAAGAATGAAGTTGTGTTTATGCATTATACTATGGAAGCCCGTTTCTGCCACTAAAAAAAAAAAAAAAAAAACGCCACTAAAAAAAAAAAAAAAAGATTAATTGCGACTTTTTATCTCAGAATTGCGAGTTATAAAGTCACAATTCTGAGATATAAAGTCGCAATTGCGTGATAAAAAGTCAGAATTCTGAGATATAAAGTCGCAATTGCGTGATTAAAAAGTCAGAATTCTGAGACATAAAGTCGCAATTGCGTGATATAAAGTCAGAATTCTGACTTTATTTCTCACAATTACGACTTTATATCTCAGAATTCTGACTTTTTCTCACTACTGTGAAACGTCATTTCTCACAGTTCTTACTTTGCTTGCGTTTCCTTTCATTGCGGCTGACCATCAGGATTACTGCTTTATTATTATACATAAAATAGACCATCAGGATTGCTTCCTTTTTATTTTTATACATAAAATAGAGGACATCATAAAGGATTATTTTTAGCGCCGATTTACCAATAAAGAAATTTTGATTTTACTGGAGGAGACACATAAAGATTACTTCGGACATATGCATTATGCAGGAATATGCATATAGAATGTTTCCACGGTAACCTTGTACACAGCGTTTCAAGGAGAAAAAACAGCTTTTACTGCCATCTAGTGGGCTTAATACTAAAACAACCAATACCTATCATGTTTCATTAACTTTGCAACTCAAGGGTAGAATCATGCAATTCTGCAAATTACAGTCGAGGTATTTGGACAATAAAAGTTGTTTTTAACAGAATGGATACACTAATGAATTTTGCACGATAATAACAATATCATAATAATCATAAGAAGAAGAAGAATCAGCTGTGGCGGAGGTGCAATAAATCAGACAAAGCTGAAGTGGCACATTTTATACACCAACAGCTTCAGACTTCACGGCAGCACGGCTATCGTTGGATGCACTGTTACAGACAGAGATACTGACCATCAGTTAATTGCGAGAAAAAAAGTCAGAATTCTGACTTTTTATCACGCAATTGCGACTTTATATCTCAGAATTCTGACTTTATAACTCGCAATTGCGACTTTATATCTCAGAATTGTGACTTTATAACTCGCAATTACGACTTTATATCTCAGAATTCTGACTTTATAACTCGCAATTGCAACTTTATATCTCAGAATTCTGACTTTATAACACGCAATTGCGACTTTATATCTCAGAATTCTGACTTTATATCACGCAATTGCGACTTTATATGTCAGAATTCTGACTTTATAATTCGCAATTCTGAGATAAAAAGTCGCAATCTTTTTTTTTTTTTTTTTTTTTTTTTGGCTTTTTTTTTTTTAAGTGCCTTTTTTTTTCTTCTTCTTCTTTTTTAGTGGCGGAAACGGGCTTCCATACTATACAGACTGCAAGTGTTTAAAAATGAAAATTGCGAAGGCTCTTGTCTCCGTGAATACAGTAAGAAACGATGGTAACTTTAACCTCATTTAACAGTACATTAGCAACATGCTAACGAAACTTTTAGAAAGACAATTTACAAATATCAGTAAAAATATCATGTTATCATGAATCATGTCAGTTATTATTGCTCCATCTGCCATTTTTCGCTGTTGTTCTTGCTTACCTAGTCTGATGATTCGGCTGTGTGCAGCTCCAGATGTTAACTGGCTGCCCTTGTCTAATGCCTTTTATAATGTTGGGAACATCATGGGCTGGCATTATGCAAATATTGGGGGCGTGCACCCCGACTGTTACGTAACAGTCGGTGTTATGTTGAGATTCGCCTGTTCTTCGGAGGTCGTTTAAACAAATGAGATTTATATAAGAAGGAGGAAACAATGGTGTTTGAGACTCACTGTATGTCATTTCCATGTACTGAACTCTTGTTATTCAACTATGCCGAGGTAAATTCAATTTTTGAATCTAGGGCACCTTTAAATGGAAGAAGTTAATGGGGGTGTGATGAACTGTTATAAAGTTAGGCTTTTATTTTATTTATCTATTTATCTATCTTCTTTTATGTAGAAATCTGGCTTTTTATGGCAGTGATGTTCACAGATATATAGATTTATCACTGAACCTCTTGGAGTTGCAGATTTTAAAGGATTTTAACCTGTCATATGAAAGGTTGCACTATTACCTTCAATCATAGACCAAGCCAATAAAAACATAATTACTGTTATCATGCTGTAGTGTAGCCACTCTGTCATGTTATGATATGTGATTTTTATGTTTACTTGAGTGGCAAGAAAAAGAAAAGAAAAAAATATATATTTTGAGTTCTTGAAGAAGGTTTTATATATATATATATATATATATATATATATAGATATAGATATATGGCAAAACACAGTAAGGCTTAATGCAAAAATACATATACAAATAAATAAAAATAAAAATTGTATAAATGTAAAAGTGTTTGGGTTGAGGGATGAGGTGAGGACTCAATTGTGCAGTGCACAACAATCAGATAACAAGATAGGTGGGGTTAAGACAATAGACAGGAGAGCACATGGCTTTTCATGTTTGTTTCTTTGTGCCATGTGCTCTCACACCAAACACGACAAAAAACAAACGAGCATATAGCCAGTGAACACAATCACAAGCCATGTGCTCAAACAAAACATGACATGAACATGGAGCCAATGAGAGCTCCCACCAACTGCGTGTCCACACAGAACATGACAACACGAATAAACACAAACCACATGCTACACCGAATCAGCACACATGTAGACAGAAGAGTGTTAGCCCTAAGCAAACTCGAAACCGCACGCTCACACAATAAGACAGAGTGCACAGAAAATGAGCGAATGCTCATCCCATGCACTCACAACGGAAGACAAACACACAAAGCGTGAATGTACGAACACTGACATAGAACCAAAGCCATCTAGACCAAAGTGCTGGGATCCGAACAAATGGACAGTTAGTGTGAGGAGACTCCATGTTGAGTGGGGACTCCAGTTCCCTAGGATGGTAGATGTAATGCATAAAGTCCAAAACCATCAAGTGTCCCAGCCTTCCCATCTCCCAGGGCCTGAGGGGCTCACTGAGGCAGGTGTTGAAAACCTTCTTGAGGTCAGCATTGCCATTATAATCCAGCTCATTCACTGCAATGAGGAAGTCGCAAGCGAAGTTTCTTATGTCAACCTCCCCTTGATGAAGAAAGAGATGTTGGACAGTAAGTGGGAGATGGGAAGAGGAAGATGCCCATCTCTGCTGAGTCCTCTTTTGGCCAGTCCTTACTGTCAAGGTTGGGGTTGAGCGATGAGACGAGGAGCTATATTAATAAAAAATAAAATGCAAGGCTGGCATGACAGGGTTTGATCGTTGTTGTATACACGCCTTGTGTTCCAGCGCTGCTGTATCAAGCCCTGTCTTGGCCATTTGTTTTCCCCCACAAGGTATTTTTCTTTTGTTGTTGTTGTTGTTGTTGTTGTTTGTTTGTTTTTGTTTGTTTGTTTTGTTTTGTTTTAATATAAAGCCCATCAACTCTGCACAATTGAGTCCTCGCGTCATCCCTCAACCCCACAAAAAGTAAAAGTGTAAAAATGTGAGTGGTGCTTGTCTGAGCCAGGGAATTTGTGGTCGCTTAGTGGTATGGTGTTACTATGGAGTTGCTAGGGTATTTTATGTGGTTGCTTGGTGATTAACTGGCTCAGCTTAAAACAGCTCAATCTTAATCTCTATAATATTCTGTTCTGCAGATATGATTTGGGTTCCTCCTTTAATGTAATAATGCTTCCCCATGATTCCATGTTCTCTCAGTAAAAGTGGCAAAAGGCCTCCCAAAAAATGTATTAATTGGCAATTGTTGCAACAATGTATCAAAAAACTTTCAAACAACAAAAAAAACTTTCCCATAAGAGTCTGATTTCAACAACTGAAATGTGAAGCTTTGTTTTTGGATCTTGTTTTACCCGCGTGTACTGAGCATTTAAAATCCTTGCCAGACTTGTGTGGTGGACCATTGGGGTTCTGAAGATGTTCAGTGTTCACGGCGTGTCACGGGAAATACACTTCCTACAAGCAAAGTATGCACCATTTACACACAGCCATCTGAATAAGCAGTCTGGTGAGGCCATGGATATGCCTGTGCTTCGTAACACCTTGATCCCAAAGTTTTAGTTTCATGAAGACACTGCATACAGGCTGACAAACCTCCCTTTTTCCATTTATACTGGTGGGTTTTCTTCCTGTAACTCATGATTCATCCTTTCCCAATTGAAATGATGTAAACTATAGTTTAATTTTGTGTAATCTTGGGCACCAAGTGCCAACCTGTGTATGTTTGGTAATGGCTGTGGAACACAAAACCTACTGTCCTCTGGAAAATATGCAAGTCATCCTGCCCTCGTTTTTCATGTGGCGCTGTCTCTTGTATACCACAAAACACATTGGAATATCTGACAAAACACCAGCTGACTGATAGATAATTATTGCAAAAAAATACAGAAATTGTACAATTTAAAAAGTGCATTGTCATAAGCAAATCATAATAAGTAATCTATCTATCTATCTATCTATCTATCTATCTATCTATCTATCTATCTATCTATCTATCTATCTATCTATCTATCTATCTATCTATCTATCTATCTATCTATCTATCTATCTATCAACCTTGATAACCCTGTCTCTGATAACTGTTTATAATCATAAATTGGCCACCAGACTTAAATATTATGTTTATTCAAGTGTGATAGAACTGCTAACCTTGTGTGTAAACCCGGTAACTATAAACCCTTTCCTTTAAAGTTTGAGCAGCACATTTCATCACAGTTTTTTTGAATCTGTCACAATGTAATGCAGCTTTACAAAGAGGCTATCAAATGAATGAAGGAATGTTAGCCAATCATAAAAGAGATCATTTATATATAAGTCTTAAAGATACACCATAATAAAAAGTAGTTATATCAGTTTCTCTCATTTAAAAACTAAAAAATATAAAGCTTTACACATCTTTACTTTGAATCATAACCATGCCCCCATGTGTAAGACTAGCGCTATTGTTGTCTGTCTTCCCAAAACTGCTAGTGTTAAACATAATTAGAGCTTTCCAAAGAAACATTCATTATCCGCTCCCTCCAGCTGCTTTTCTCAAGACTTATTGCCATCTGTGGAAAGGTCAGCTCACACTTGTCTTCTTTACTCATTGCTGCCACTGAAATGCTCTGCTATACTTCCTGTCTTTAATTAACTCTCATGTATATCACATTACAGAGCCAGCATTGCCATAAATGTTGTACCTGATGGCTGATAATACCCTTTGCAGTGTTCCTATATATCCGATAGCTGTTATATATTATATTATATTATATTATATTATATTATATTATATTATATTATATTATATTATATTATATTATATTATATTATATTATATTATATTATATTATAACTGAATGAGTTTTTGATATAATCTGTGCTCATACTGTGCTCAGTTCCTCATATAGTTTCATGGTTAAGGGTAATCATACCTGTGTGAGCTTTGCTTTGGGTTTACATATCTTTGTACAGTGTTGATAGAGCGTGATTTGCAGTATCTATCAATCATAAAAAAAGATGTTTTTTTTTAAATTATCACATTCTCAGATATCTGCTCATGTCATGATTACCTAAAATATACTGAAAACTGAAAGCAATTCATCAGCAAAAAAGTAAGAACTGTATACATCTCATGTACACAAAGAACTCAAGGAAAACCAACAACTTTACATGAAGAAACACAGACGAGACAGGATAAGGAACTGAACAAAATAGTGAGTACTTGTATTAGAACTAAACAAGGGAAATACTGAGTTAATTAACGAACACCAGGTGAACTGAATGAAACAAACACAGACTAAAAACTATGTCAAGACAGGAACAAACGAAATATAGTCCTGATAGTATGCCCCCTCTGTAAAGGTGCATCCTCACGCCACACAAGTTGCAACTTTGGGAGGGAGGGCGGGGGCTCTGGAGGGGGACGTGGAACATGAGATGGAGAAAAACAGTCCAGGGAAAATACAGTCCATGGGGGAGTGAAGGATAGGGGGAACCAGTGAAGAGCCAGGAGCAGGACAAGCAATGTAGAAATCCAGGCCAAGAAGGAGGCCCATGGCAGCATCAAGGGTGGGAGGAGCCATGGTGGAGAAATCCTCACTGACATCATGGAGATGGAGCCGATGGCGGTGGAGCCCTGGGTGCAGACGGAGAGCTGATAGGACTGGGCAACACCGATGGACTTGGCGTCCGCGACAGAGCCGCAGCGATGACCATCCGAGGAGGAACCAGGGTACCTGAGGGCTGAGGTGGAGCCAGAGGGAGGGCAGAGCTATAGGGGTGAAGAGACGGAGCGCAGCCCGGTGGAGCCGTAAGACTGATGGTCCCAGGTGGAGCCTAGGGAGGGAGGAGTCAAGGCGGAGGAGTCTGGACAACGGGCCGAGATGGAGCAACAGGATCAGTGGCTGGAGGCAGAGCCAGGCGATCCATACATCCAGGCAATGCTGTTAAACGGCTGGCCCAAGGCGGATCCACACCACAGAGGGCTGGTAGAAGATTTCTCATTTTCATTTAAATTTTAATGAGGCTTTTTTTCTTTATTATGTGTTCAAGATAGTTGTAACACCCTTAAATTTTGAGAGAAAAATAATGAATTCATAAATTATAAACATGGTCATTATAGAAGAAATGTATTTATAAAAGTCATTGTATGTGTGAAGTAGATTTTTTTTTTCTTCAAAAATGTTGTTTTAGAACCAAAGCAAAAGATACACACTCAAAAAAAAAAAAAAAAGATTTAAGATTTATGCAATTTAATTAATATTAAAATTCCATCAAATTGAATTGAATAATCTTTACACAATTTAATTGAATAATTGAATAACAATCCTTAATTATTCAATTAAATTGTGTAAGGATTTAAATTCAATTTAATGGAATATTAAAAGAGGCTTAACAATTTTTTAAGTGCAGTAGTAGTGCAGTAACATGTCCTACTTTGCAAAATCATGGTCACCCTAAAAGTTAAAGCTCACTGGAAACAAGCAATCATTGTGTTTTATTCCACTGAAGTGGCATTATGTTTATATCCAGAATTGTGCCAAGAATGTGATTCAACTGTCTGCAATAGCAAATTCATGTATATTTAATGAATGCTCTGTCTCCTCTACCCATAACTCGTAGTTCCTTGGCCTTATTTTGGCCCATGTCTGGGTAACACCTGTAGGGCAGAGTGCTCCCTACGAAGGATGTTTGTGGATGCAGTCAAGTCTGAGGTTTGCCTTCCTGACTCCAGCACAGCTGGTTTTGGAAATAAACACGTGCCTGACTTCCAGCCCTTAGTACTCAGGCACTTGACTCACGGTGTGGTCACTGTTAGACTGTGCAGAAACAAAACACTCAAGTCCTGCTGGGTGGTAGTTTAGGCAGCTGGTAGGGGACAGAGTTGAAGTGCCTTCTCATTGGTAGTCACAAACTTCAAATGTACCAGAATGTTAAAGCCCTGATATATTTGTGGCAAAATTCTTTTTTGTTCTTCTCTCAGTGGTAAAAATAATTTGAAAATACCATTGCAGTGATATACTGTTAGTGAACATCCCAACACGTCCAAACTGCAGAGAGCACCATTTAGATGATGTGATGTGCTGCACACTTTCCTCTTACAAACAAAATAAACAACAAAACTGGCAGAGGTGAGAAAACGGCAGTTAAGAAAGCACCTGATCATAGAAATGGGGATGTTTGCACCAGCACCAATTTGGCACTCAACAGTCAAGTCACGTCATGTTAATTATGTAGCACTGTATAAAACAGATTGTTTTAAAGCAACAACTTTACAGTATTAAACATGAAAAAACAGTGTCATTGTCCCTTTCAGTTAGAATTACAACTTCAGTTTCTACTACAAATCAGCTTTCCAGTGTGTTCATGTTTTCACTTACATCTGACCTCCATGGACTGAACAGAAGAAATAAATAGAAGATTTCCAAGCCAAAGAAGGCGAGGCATCAGAGCCACACCTATCTATTACATCATCACCTTAGACCAATGGTAATTTGAAGGGTTTACCAGTCGGAGCAGAAATTTCCGAAAAGTTGTGCATAGACGTAGTGGTGCAGTAATAATGATTGATGTATGTTTGTAGAGTAATTTACAATGGCTTTGAATGTTGCTCAACCAAAGTACATTTCTAAGATCTTAGTGTTTTAAACAAAATTATTGAAAGATCTTTATTTATTTATTTATTTTATTGTCTACACTCATGTTATTGTTCCCCTGCATTTCTAGTTGACTTTTTCTGGAGCAACCTTAAGCCGGGCACACATTTAACGACTAGCTAAACATTCTAAGACTGTGCTCAACATACAAGCAATTGTTTCCAGCGACTGAAGCCGACTGTAATCGCAGACTGAACGCAACTGGCTCTGACTGGACGCGTTTGAGTATGATCAGTCATAAGTATCAATTTACATTCATGATCGGCCTTACAATCGTTAAGTGTGTGCAGCTTTAGAGTAAGTGCTTTCCAAAATGTCACTACTGGATCTAGATTCAAAGCTGGAAATATTGTGTAAGCAAACCTGATCATAAACCATTAAACAAACTCCAAAAATAAAAGAATGAATCTTTCTCAAATCTTTATAAGCGATATAGACAAGACTGCGCCAATCTGCTTACTATTTAAAACTAAACACAGATGTTTCACCAATCTGAAAGAGAAGAGAGATGCTTTACATCTAAGTTTGGACATTTATGATTTTAAATGCAGTGAGGGCTGTTTTTTCTTCACATAAAACAGAATGCTTAAGGGGCTAGCAAAACTATTTTACGTCAGTCATTTATTGCTCTGGCGCTCTTTTGAGGTTAGAAAGTTCGCCAACTATTGTTTGGTGTTTTGTAGAGGATGGGTCACAACAGGCTGTTTGAGTGTAACCGCTGTTTTTGCTAACGCTTTACTTATTTCTGCCGTTTCATTGTCTATAAGGTTGATTATTTGCTTTGTGTTTATGTGTGGAAAGTATGACATTATGCATGAACATTGCATATTTACAGAATCAACTAGTCAATGGGTTGTGCTTTAAAAAGCTGTTTAATTAGTCTGGTTTGGGATCACATCCACCAGACACCAATCAGACATGTTTCTTAAGAAATATATAGACACTATGTGCAACTCTTCAGTAGTAAAACTGACAGATATTCAACTCCTTAGTTGTCACAATCTTATAGTAAAAGTAATAAAGTAAGAGTCATATCTACGCGCTGGAAACTCAATGGTATTGCATTA
Organism: Chanodichthys erythropterus; assembly: GCF_024489055.1. Taxonomy (NCBI): domain Eukaryota; kingdom Metazoa; phylum Chordata; class Actinopteri; order Cypriniformes; family Xenocyprididae; genus Chanodichthys; species Chanodichthys erythropterus. The sequence goes on from NC_090230.1 coordinate 3,536,714, forward strand.
AAGGTTCTGCTCATTCTCTCCCATGAAGTGCTCTACCAGATGTAAAGAGTTTCTTGTTTACTGGAAAACTACTTCCATTGCTATTCTTTGATTTCAATTCACATAAATGTCGTGATGTCATGTATGGCTCTAGTACATTTTGATTATACATATGGATTTGTACTCTTGTCTCGTATTGTTATTTTTGAGATGACAACTAAATGGATCAGACATATTTTTGGGTCAAGTGTGTAACTGAAGAACTATTAAAGACATTTTATGTTCAATCAGAGCCAGTCAGTTACTCAAGGTGTTCCACAGGGGTTAGTGTTTGGTCCGCTTTTATTTATCATATTTTGTATTTCTTGGTATTTTATTTTTTGACCACTTTTCTAGTGGCCGAGGCTACTGAAGTATTTTTCTAATTTTGCTCCATTGACATTTCAAAAAAATCCTTGAACAAATGCTGCTGTTCTGAAATGAATTAACTTGAATTACAAATGACTTATGTTTGGTTTAAAGCATTTGTATGAAAAAAATGTGCAAATAAGTTATTTTTTAAGGGAATGAACTACTACTACTGACTTAATTTAATTGAAAAAGATTAAGCTATTGTCTTTATTGTCTTTCACAACTCTTCATGGGTGTCCACAAAAAAATCTTTTTCAAAAATCTATTTTAACTTGTGTGTAGTTCTTAGAAATGTGCTTCATATGGTTTGAAATTTTATATAGCAATTTCAAGAAAAGATTCAATTAAAGGACAATAAAATGTCATGTGGTGTAACCACCAAGTAAAAAGGAAACAATAATATATTTTCATACACCTTGAGTACATAATTAAATACATCATTTACAAATACATTGTGTATTCTTAATCTAAATCATAATTTAAAAATAGCTAAAATAATAATTATCATTATAGGTTCTGGTATTGTACCACATGACATTTTACACGTTTTTTTTTTTCTTCATAAAATGGTCAAACTCTTCTATTAAAAGATTTATTGACATTCACATCAGAGTCAGCCACAGTTTAGTATCATTGAAATACTACTATAGTTTTTAATAATATTCTAAACTAGATTTTATCATTATAATCTCCTTTAAAGTTTTGTTAAACTTTTAGTCATTTTGTTGTGTTTTTATATATATGTCAGTATAATTTTTATTAATTTTTCTAGTGAACTAGAAAGTTAACTAAATGAAAATAAGAAACGTTGCCTTGGTACCTACCTGGAATTAACACATTATATGTGTGTATATATATGTATATGTATGTGTGTAATATATATATATATATATATATATATATATATATATATATATATATATATATATATATATATATATATATATATATATATATATATATATATATATGTGTGTATATATATGTGTATGTGTGTATATATATGTGTATGTGTGTATATGTATATATGTGTATGTGTATATATATATATATATATGTGTGTATATGTATATATGTGTATATGTATGTATGTATATATAAACATGAATATTTTTATTTCCAAAATGTAACTGTTGCAATCTGTAACACAACATTTACCACAGTTTTTGTATCCAAAACAGTTGAACAGTTGTAGTCTCTGTTTAGTTAAGGTTTTTGGATAACAACACTTCCAGTGTAAAGGCTATGGGAAAATTTTAGAAGGATAGTGGAAAATAGTTCCAAACAGAGCTGGAGCTGGTTTTAGTCTTACCGCAACTCATTATTAGCTTAATCTCAAGTTCAGCCTTTAAAAGCAGTGCCTACCATAACAATGGCCTGACGTGTCTCAGCTAGCCGAGTATTAAGTTTCTCTGCTCATATTTTGGTACGTGCAGTGCGGTCACATCATGTGAGGCCTCAGTGAAAGAATGGTTAATATTTCTGCTTTTATTAGCTGCTTGATTTACCACAAATGAGTGTGGAGTCCGCAGTGCTGTTGGACATCTTGTCCATCCGATACAGATGAGATGCTCTTTAAGCCTCATTAACAGTGTGCAGCAAGAGCATTTCTGGATTTAAAGTCAACGTTCCAGGACTCTTTCATACTGTTGTCTTCAGTTTTTTCCTATCCTCTCTGTTTCTCTCTGTCTCTCTCTATTTTTACAACATTAATTCTCCACTACCTCATTGAAGAAAAATGCTGCTTACGTTTATTTCCCACAAAACAATCCAAGGGTGCAGAGTTAGTCAGCAAACCATCAATTACTAAAGTAAAATCACTGTAACACATGGACTTAAATTGGTTTATTGTTTACATAAAACAGCAGCAACAGCAGTAAAATAAAAGACACCATTGTTCAATAATTAGCTACATTATGGGTATGGGTATGACCAGACTCCAGTGTTAACTGAATTTTTTGGAATTTTATGGCTGCAATCTAAAATTACCTTCACATTAAATAAATCAAATATAGTAACATGATGATAATAATAGCATAACTTTGACTCTTTTTGGATGAGCCCTATTTGAAGTCACAAAATAGCCATAATACACCCTTGTTAGTGCACATCATTTGAATTCTATATAAAGACCAATATAGGACGTTGCTCGGAAACCATAAACAACTAAACACTGATTGTATGTACATCCCTTAATAACAAGTTCTTCCCCGTCTTGACTTGTTTGGGACAGAATGAGCTCTGTATTTTCACTTCATGTTTCATATGTAAATAAAGTAAAATACTGCTGCAGTCAATAATAATAGGTGTGACCATCTGTGTTTTACCCTTTTGGAAAAGAAGTACACTTTAGCATACTTTTAAAAAGTGTACTTATAGGAAAATAATATACTTTAAAAGAATATACTTAAGTGCAAACTGAATATAAAATTTTGGTAACACTTTACAATATGGTTCATTAGTTAACATTAGTTAACTACATTTGTTAACATGAACTAATAATGAACTGCACTTATACAGCATTTATTAATCTTTGTTAATGTTAATTTCAACATTTACTAATACATTATTAAAAGCTTGTTAACATTAGTTAATGCACTGTAAACTAACATGAACAAAGAATGAACAACTGTATTCTCATTAACTAACACTAACGAAGATTAGTAAATACAGTAACAAATGTATTGCTCATTGTTAGTTCATGTTAGTTAATCCATTAACTAATGTTTAACAAATGAACCGTATTGTAAAGTGTTACCAACATTTTTTTAGACACTTAAATGCATGTTATTTACAAAAAAATGAAAATGTATTATAGTTTACATTTATATTAAATGCAATTAGCTGAACTTTATAATGATTTGATCCATTTAAGTTGGACTTCACTATATGTAAAATATACGTAAAATATTCATCATAGTTGAAATATGGTTAAAGTGTACTACCAAATGCTCAACAAAATTTACTCTAATGTAATTAAACTGTATTTAAATATATTTATTACACATTTGTAATGAAGCTCCAATTTAGTGCATTTAAAATATATCAAATTTAAATGTAATCAAGGGTCAATGTTACATTAGTAGCCTACATCGTAGTATGAAACCTTACAAGAATTGGCGTGCTTGACATTTCACACATTCTAGATTAATTTTCCAAGTCATAATAATAACAAAAAAGCAATATGGCTTGAGTGCCAACATGAATGCTGCTTTTTCTCCTGCCGATTAACCATTGAATGAAAAACACACATTAATGCAATTTGCAACATCAAAGGGGCCATTCGGTTTCCAAGAGCAAATCTCAGGAGAGCTGGGGAAAGAAAGGAAGAAAAGAAACAAGGAAGAACAGTTTTCTAAAAACAAAAAAAAAATGGGGAAAAAAAGTCAAGGGGCTTCCTGGCCCTGTGTGGTCCCCCATCGTCAACACGAGCCTATGAGCTGTCTGGGGCCCAGGCTTGCAACACACCCTGAGTTTAAAAAGCAGGGGCTGGAGGTTTTGTGGAGACACTCCTTTCCAGCGTCGAGGTGTAGTGAAGTCGCTCCTTTTCTCTGTGGCTCGGGATGTGTTTGGTTTATTGCCGGGCCCCCGGCGTGCTGCTCCTTTTGGCCCACCTCCTCCTGAGCACCAGCTGCAGTGTAGAGCCCGTGGGTAAGGACACAGCGCTCTTATTGTCCGTATTTCTAAAATTAGCGCTTGGTGGGTAGACAGGTAATGTCCTCTGTTGGAATCGTGGGTGTTTCGCATGTAGGTGTGTAGGTTGAATCTGGATCATCAAGAGCTGGTGTTTGGAGGTTCTTTGAAAAGTTGAGTGTAGATTTATACCACTTTGTTGAAAAGTCTCACTGTGGCTGCTTTCCCGTTAGCAAGGGGTGTTCAGGTCTTGTCAGGGCAGGTTTGTGGTGGAGCCTCTTCAGAAGAGTTACAGCCTCAGACCAACGCTATTTCCAAGAAGGAGAAGCTGTTTAAAGTGTCGTGTTTGTTCTGGTATGTAGATGAATGGGAGAAAGAACCTGCATATTGGAACGATCAGGCCAGGAGGACATTGCAGGCTGCCCTTACACTGCCACTACGAGCGCACCGCGCAAAAAACATCATCCTCTTCCTTGGTGATGGTGAGTTATTAATCCAACTTAACTCAACACTTTTTATTAAATATAATTAATTCACTTAAAGGGTTAGTTCACCCAAAAATTTAATTTCTGTTATTAATTACTCGCCCTCATGTCGTTCCAAACCCCTAAGATCTTCGCTCATCTTCGGTACACAAATTAAGATATTATTGAGGAAATCTGAGGGTATCTGAACCACACATAGGCAGCAACGTCATTGTCAACGTTAAATGTTAAATAAAGTTATTTTTTGTTTTGTTTTTGCGCACAAAAAGTATTCTCGTCGCTTCATAATATTTCGGTTGAACTACTGTAGTCACGTGGACTATTTTAACAATGTTTTTACTACCTTTCTGGACATAAAATGCAATGATGTTGTTGGCTATGTGTGGATCAGATACCCTCGGATTTCATCAAAAATATCTTAATTTGTGTTCCGAAGATGAATGAAGGTCTTATGGGTGTGACCTTGAGGGTGAGTAATTAATGACAGAAATTACATTTTTACATTTTTTGGTGAACTAACCCATTAAGGGTGCTTTTTGACCCGCTTAAAGCAGAACTTAAGTACAAATTTATATGTAATTTCATAATTACTTTTAAATATAGTACTGACAAGCATTTAGGGCAAAATGAAATATACTGTCTTTACTAAACTTGTATTTCATGTATTTAAATATATTTGTAATTTCACATTTGTAATGAGGAAGTTGCGATTAAGTACATTTTAAATATATAAGCTTTATAAGTGATACTGAATAACACAATACAGTTCATGTACTTTACATGTGCTTTAGTATGCTTTCACATCAAAATAAGTGTACTTCTTCTTTAAAACACAACAAAAGATTTTTAAAACAATGATTTAAAATGTAAACTACTTAAGTGTGTTAAGAAACATTCATGAAAGTATTTATTTATTTATTTTTTAAATATACTCCTAAGCACTGTTGGGGAAAGTTACTTTTAAATGTAATATTGAGTTACTACCTAAAAAAAGTAACTTTAAAGTAAAAACAAAAGTGAAATGAATAAGTCTCCGGCTAAAGGAAATGCAAATTCACGCTTGTATAGTAGAGGGTGCAGCTCAAACAAATTGTGATGTTTTTGAAGTCATTTGTCTTATTAGTATGGTTAAATTGGATCATCGAAAGTCAGCAGCAAAGACATTGGTTAATAAAGTGAGATTAAATACATTAAGTATATTAGTTTTAACATATTTAATCATTGCAGGTTTGGGTAATATTATGAGTTTGAATTTCACAGTTTTTATACATTTATATACTGAATCTGTATTCAGTATATTCTGAATTGGAATACTGAATTTTGTGATGAGTGAATGCATGCTCACATTTAGTCTAGACGATAACTATCACGTTCACACAGCGCACAATGCCTCTGCAATTAATCACGATTTCTCTCCACATGAGGACAGGAAAGCTGTCAGTCAGTACATGGGAAAACAAAGTAACTTGCATTACAAAAATAACTCAATATTATGTAAATTTAAAAAATGATGTATTACTTTACTTGAAAAAAGTAATCTGATTACATAACTCACATTACTTGAAATGAGTTACCCCCAGCACTGCTTCTAAGATTGGAAGTACACTACAAATGCACATTCAATACAATTAAGCACACTTCTTTTTGCAAGGGTTTATAACTAAATTTTGTTGCTTTTATCTGTATAACAATTTTTACACTCTTTTACACTCTCTGGAATACTTGATTCTAAATTCCTCTGTATCACTCCAAGATCTCATTCTTCTCAAGTACAGTAATAAAATTAAATATTTTAAGTATATTTATGTTTTATTTCATAAGTAGCTGTGTAATAAGTGGGATAATGCACAGTCAGATGTTCCTAATCCATCTGTTGGGGTTTATTTTACAATAATGATTGCTTATCTGTATATCACCCCTTATGCACATACCTGTTACTTCTTACCCCATATTTTATTGTAGAGTTTATGAATGGTTTTGAGCTCAGGGTTAAGCTGCGATTATTATTTATGACAGTAACTTTTATCTGTTCATCTTTCAGGGATGGGTGTGTCCACGGTTTCAGCCGCCCGTATACTGCGAGGTCAGATGGAAGGGCAATCGGGGGAGGAGACTGTTTTGGCCATGGATACATTTCCATATCTCGCCCTGTCAAAGGTCTGAAGCTTCCCATTTCCCACCTGGTTTTATCTCTATGCTAATCAGCTGAAGATATAATTAATAACAGTCTCGTTATGGAAGAATAAAGGCATGTTTTGGTTATGCAGTGTATGAAAAAGTTTGCTGCATGCTTGTCCTGAGATTGCATTTCTCGTGTTCCATATTGAAATTCTGGGTGTAAACTCTTAAAAAGCAGAACAGTGTCTTTAAAGACAACACAAAAACCTATTTACATTCTTACTACACATCAGTGCACATTATTCCAAATAAAAATGTCTTCTTTATCAAAATGTAACTTTAATTACACTGAAATCACTATGATCCTGTAAAAGAAGTGCGTTTAAATGTACTGAATGTGCCCTTGTAGTGTACTTCAAATCTTAAAAGTATTTAAAAAAAAAAAAAAAAAAAACAGTACTTGTGTATAATATACATATTACATTATAATTGACATATAATTGGCTAACTGTTTTTCTGATGGCTCTGCAATAATTACTGATAGGTGTAGGTTAAAGGAAGTTATCGAAAAAAAAACCTTTGCTTTAATAGCAAACAAAGTAAAAAAAATTCCTGAGGAGTTTAGATACTACCGCAACCTGTGCCCCCGAAAAACACACATGAGGGAGAGCGAATATTGATACTGTAGATGTGGAGTATATATATTTATAAAACGGTTAGTTCCTGTCCTTGATTCTGATTGGTCAATAGCTGTGTTTTATTCACGATAAAACTATGTTCATAATAAAAAATCTGTTTAAATGTCCGATGTATTATCCTGTCCTTTTAACAGTTAAGGAGTTTTCCTGTGACTGACAGTGCTAGGCAAAACATTTGTGAGTTGCGTCTTGTTCCGTGTTCACAACAATTCAGTCTATTCAAAGTAAAAATCTCCGCTACTGACTGACACACTCATAAAGACAGTCTTTTCTGCCATCTAATGGTGTGATAATGTAACTTCTGTTGTTGTTCACGGTCAGGGACAATTTTTTTCTGGCGGAAGGAAAGCTTTTAGTGAAAGTTTACTTCATGAAAGTTGCATTGATATATATTAAGTTGCATTGATATATATCTTTGGCTTTAATATTTGTAATATTTGTATTGATATTTGTATTGTAAGGTACGAGAGGCTGTGCTGTATCATGAATGAGTCACGGCTGAAGGGGTACTAGGCTGGCACTCCGCTTCGCCTAACAATGCCCTTCAGCCGTGACTCATTCACGATGCAGCACAGCCTCTCGTACCTTTTTTGCTTACATATATATATATATATATATATATATATATATATATATATATATATATATATATATATATATATATATATATTATTATTATTTTTTTTTTTTTTTTTTTATGGCATAGTTACAATGAGTACTGTATAGGGATATTTATCAAATTATGGAAATTATCTAGTTATTAACAGCAGCCTGTTTTTAACACTATCATTAGTTTAAGTTGATGACTTAAGTTGATAATATGATGTGTTTACAAACAGACTTATAGTGTTGACAAGCAAGTGGCAGACAGTGCCAGCACAGCTACTGCATACCACTGTGGTGTGAAGGCTAATGCCAAGACAGTGGGTTTGAGTGCAAAAGCCGTGGCCTATGAGTGCAACACAACTTTTGGCAATGAGGTTTTCTCAGTGTTACATCGTGCCAAAACACAAGGTATTTTCTATTTAGACTCACTATCACAATGTTTTTCTGTTGTTGTTGTTGTTGTTGTTGTTGTTGATGATGTTCTTAAAATTATATAGTGAACATATTTCATGTGGACTGGTTTTGTTTGTTTTTTGTTATGAGCTTGACAACTCCAGTCCTCATTTCCTTTCATTTATAGTTCTCCTTTTGTGTTCTCCAGAAGAAAAAATGTCACGCTAAGTAAAATGTATTTATATAGCACTTTTTATAATACACAGTGTTTCAAAGCAGCTTTACAGAAAAGCATGATGTTAATGGTTATAATATCTTAATATCTTCATGCCTTATAGTTGCAATTAGCAAGATTTTCTACATATTATAGCTTTATGTGAGTGCACTGCATAGTAGGCTATATGTATGCAAATAAAGTTGGATGTACTTAAATATTTTGTTTATTTTGTCACAGTGTGTTATAAGATTGCCTTACTCATGCAGTATGTAATGGTGTGTGGTTCATATGTATATCAAGGAAAGTCTGTCGGCATTGTGACCACCACCAGAGTTCAGCACGCTTCACCTGCTGCTGCCTACGCCCACTCCGTCAGCCGCAGCTGGTACAGTGATGCAGACGTGCCCTCCGCCGCCCTCCGACAGGGCTGCACAGACATCGCCACGCAGCTGGTGACCAACACTGACATTGATGTAAGTGCTACCCCAATGTCTGATTATTTCAGTTCATTAATAATTGTTTTTTTTATTGATTTGTTATAGTGAATTGTTTCATTCAGATTGTTCATGTAAATGAACAGACTCACAAAAATGATTCACCATTTCGAGACCCTACTATATTTAAAATTCTGTATTATATTTAGTGAACATTTACCTGTTCAAGTTTAATGCAGTCTATTTAATCAGACTGATCAAATTTCCATTTTAGGTGACAAACTAGATGCTACCCTTACGAAAATGAAGTGCGCTTTATTGTATTGAATGTGCACTTGTAGTGTTGATTAACATCACTGCATAGGAAACAGTATCAATGCCTACTCACAATTGCACGTGAGAAAGTAATCCATATAAAACCGTAATTTACAGACAAAGCATTATGAAATCATTTACTCATGGTTCGTGATGCAGCTGCTGTTAGATCCAGTACAGTTGGCTGCATCATCTTTCAACAAAACAAAATGCTCCGAACAAACATATAATCCTCAGACACAATCCTAGATGACATTTAAAATAAACAATCCCTTTGTTTCCGACATTGGTTTCTTTCTGAAGTCTGTACAGAGTTGTAAATGAGCTGCTTAAATTGGATGCGTCAAAGCAAACGTTTTTTAACATTTCCATTTGTCCTGTTGATGACAGACACAGGCCCCATTTACACTAGTGCATTTTCATTTTAAAACGCCCAAGTTTTGCTATGGTTACGCCTGTCATTTACACTACACCAGCGTTTTCGAACCTCAAAAACGGAAACTATCAAAAATGCCGCTGACCTTGTTTTATTTTGTTATAACACCGGGGTTGCGTTTCAGTAGAAGCGGACCAAAATGGAGACTTTTAAAAAGGATGGCATGGCTGCCCATGTTCGCTCTGCGTATCCTTGATGACTGTGTGAACAATAACATGGAGACTGAACTGCAATCATTGCTGGCTTTGTTGTAATTTTTAGCAGCCATTGTGCAGTTAAACTCTGCATTTTTTTAAATACTGCAGCTGCCTACATGCGCAAGAGGCAACTGTTTCTACTTGTACGCGCATGTCCAGTGTGCATGAACGGTCATGTGACATGCATTTTCGGTCATGTATGTAGATGGAGATAGTTTCTGAAACACTGAGGAAACACCAGTGTATACGAAGATTGTTTTAATTTTAAAACGCTGTTTTAAAACAAATAGGCCCTAGTGTAAATCTGGCCTCAAGCGCATGGAATACATCAAAAACTGAATGGGCATCTCTATACTGTATAGTTCAAGTTCAAGTTCGGTTTATTTCTAAAGCATATTTAAAAACAGCCAGAGGCCGACCAAAGTGCTGTACAACAATTGGATGAGGAGTGTACATAAAGTATGAAAGAAACAGTTAAAAGACAAAGAAACAGAATGCAGAGAAATATAGACACTATATACACACACATATACACATATACACATATATATACATCCATATATATACCCACATACATACACACTTACATATATATACAGATATATGCACGTACACACACATGTACATACATATGACATACATGATATATACATACGCATACATACACATGCATAAATACACATTATATACACATATATAGACATACACATACATACACATACATGCATAAACATATACACATACATAAACGCACTCAAATACCTACATATTATATACCAAATGCGAGAGAGAAAAGATGAGTTTTAAGGCATGATTTAAACTCAGATAAACGGGAAGCCATTCTGACAGAGTTTGGAAGATTGTTCCAGAGAGTGGGGCCAGCCACTTCAAAAGCTTGATTTCCCCTTGTCTTTGTGATCATAATGGCTTCTATTTGCTTTTGATGCGATGCTCACATCCAGTTTGGCAAATGTCAGCCGTTAAGCAACTGAATGCCAGTGGGCGGGGCTCATCCTTCAAGTGTAGAATGATGAATAACTATTCGTTGATGTCTTGCTCTGGAGGCAGGCATATGCAAAAGTATTTTTTAACTTTTATATGTCAAAAGAGCAAGACAAATTTGATTTCTCATGGCATGACCCCTTTAAGTTTTAAAAAGTGCACTTTGTAATAATGTCAAATTAAAAGTTTTAAGTTGTGTTTTAATAATCTTTTGCTGTGCTTTAAAGAAGTACATTTATTTTGATCTGTTGACTAACATACTAAAGCACATGGTGCTTTAACATACTAAACATACTAAAGCACAATTGCTTGATTATAATTTAACTGTAGTGTGTTATTCGATATTACATTTCAATATCACTGTCACCCTATTTGAGATATTTATAGTGCCGAAGCCGAATCCCAAATTTGAAAAAAAGATAACAGATTCTATGGAGCCCCTAAAGAGACAGAAAAAAAATATATGAGATGGGAGGAAAAAATATATTTAAATGCTTTTGTGTTCTCTCGCAATTAGTTGGGAAAATATTAGGGAGCTGCTTTCAATATACGGGGTACTGCAATCACTTTTGAATGCTTTTTACTTTAACTTTCGAATTTGCGATCATGCATGTATAGGGAGCGGCGGTACACACATTTTACAAGAAAAGATATTTGTCAATGGTGCTCAGCATCTGTTGCGCACCAAATCCTCCAACATCGTCCTGTCAGTCATCTCTCATTACTATCTGCACGTGATAAATGAAAACTGATGTACTGTAATGTAACCGACAACTGCAGCAAGCCTAACCATGTCAGCTTTGGGCACATCCCTAGATATTTATATATTGATTAAAAACAGAATACTCTGTAAAGTAACTTAAATGTAGTTAGCTACTTTTTGTTTTTAGCTTGTAGCATAGCGTTTAACAACTTCAAATTATTATTAGCTTGTGGCTTAGCAAGCTAAACCTTCAAAGTAGCTTTTTCAACAATGCAGTGACTTAAATACACAATGGTATCATTTAAATACCAAATGCATATATTAAATAACTAATTGTTAACTTTTTTGAGACTAGGGGTGCGTAAAAGTCAAATATGTGTCTCCATTGTAGGTAATTCTTGGCGGTGGCCGTATGTACATGACACCCAAGGGTACGCCTGATCCAGAATACCCCTCTTCATCCTCTCGCAAAGGGGATCGCAAAGACAAAAAGAACCTCATTGACGTTTGGCTAAAGGCTTGTAAGGTATCACCAAGAAATCCATTTATCACAGCGTGAATTGTGATTGTAAACCACTGTTACAATCTGTTTTGTTTATTAGGGAAGGAATGCCCAGTATGTTTGGAACAAAGAGCAGCTTAATGCAGTAAATGTTAAAACAACAGACTGCCTGATGGGTAATGCCAGTTTACAAGGATTCTGCATTGTCAGTCTGCCACTATGATATTCTCATTCATATTGTCTGCCACTATGATATTCTCATTCATATTTCTCATTCAGGTCTGTTTGAACCCAAAGATATGAGATTTGAAGTGTTTAGGAATCGTACCCGTGACCCCTCTATTGTGGACATGACAGAGAAAGCCATTCAGATCCTCAGCAAGAATCCTAAAGGGTTTTTCCTCTTTGTGGAAGATGAGTATTTATCAATTGCTGTGGTGTAACTGTTTTATCAAGATGTTCTGCTAACAATGAAACTTATCTCTGTTTGTGTTGTACGAGGTAGAATAGACCATGGACACCATGATGGAGTTGCCAAGCTTGCTCTGACTGAAACCATCATGTTTGACCGGGCAATTCAGAAAGCGTCTGAGCTGACTAGTGAATCGGACACTCTCACTGTTGTCACTGCAGATCATTCCCATGTCTTCACATTTGGTGGAAACACCCCCCGAGGAAACCCTATTTTTGGTACATCCTTAATTCCTGTCTTTGTTTTCAAATAATGACAATGTTAACCCATTTGTGCCCAAATTTTTCTGATTGATTTCATGCATATAGTCCTGTTAATAGTGTCCTATGTGAACATGTTCTGCATTTATTTTCCTCAGGTTTTTTTTCTTTTCTTTTTTTCTTAAAAAACGTATTTGAATGAGTGGCAACTATAGTTGCCGGTGGGCAAATATGTTGTATGCACCCCTTCAATGTAAAATTTGAATAGGAGGAGAAAATTTGGCACCTATTTCAAAATAACTGGTTTCAACAGATCAATCAAAGTCGAAGAACATTTGATACGAACACAAAAAAGCTGCATCAAGCTTATAATTTCTTGAATATGAAAACAAAACAAACAACAAATCCATTAGTCTTAAAGTGGTGGAACATAGTGCAGAACAAAGTGCAGCCATTAAGCTGCTCTAACAGAGCATTGAAAGTTAAATTACATTGTGCATTAGAAAAAAATGACTCCTATATATGATCCTGGACCACAAAACCAGTCAAAAGTCGCACGGGTATAGTACCTATAGCCAACAATACATTGTATGGGTCAAAAACTTTAAAGGCGATTTTTTTTAAATATTTTGATTTTTTTTGCACCTTCAGATTCCAAATTTTCAAATAGGTGTATCTTGGTCAAATGTCCTATCCTAACAAACCATTCATCAAAGGAAAGCTTATATATATATTCACCTTTCAGATTATGTATAAATCAAACAAAAAATAAATAAATTAAAAAATAAATAAACAAATAACAATATATATCAATATAAAATATTATGAAAGCAAAATGCACTAAACAAGACCAATAACTTTGATTTATTAACCCATTAACCACAGTATACCCCATTTCCCCATAATATATGTACTTAGTCATTTGCCCACCGGCAACTATAGTTCCCGCTTGGACTTTTGACTAAGTATACAAAAAACTATAGATCTCTTGCAAGACTTGTTTTGTTTGAATGAGTCTAGAGACCCTCATGATTATGTAGATATATATATGTCAGCAAAAAAATCTTAATATTAACATGAAAATTACTTTTCTTTGGGAGGGTTTGCCTTCAGTATGCTTCCTGTAAGTAGGGGTAGGAAGTTGACAGCCTTCCAGTTGTCACAGGAAGGAAGTGAATACCTTTTTTTGTTGTTGTTCTTGAAATCCTTTATTTGGTTGTTTTCTTGCATGTCATTGAGACATAAAACATGGAAAACATCTAAAAACCGCAGCAACTATAGTTGCCGGTGGGCTAAAATGGGTTAAGAAAGGCATAATAAAATGACCTATTGATTACGTCAAAAGTATTCTATAGATCCTCCTATATTTCACTTTCTTTGGAACCAAAGATAACCTACTAGCTTAGCATAGCATTAACTGGTTAAGCTCTTTTGATTATCTAGATCTATAACAATATGCGAAAAGTAATTTAAAAACTAAGTTAAGAAGTTAAATATCTATTTTTAGGTGACAAACTGGATGCTACCCTTGGAAAAAAAAAAAAAAAAAGCGAGCATGTGCACTTGTGGTGCACTTCAACTCTTAAAAATATATTTTAAAAAACTATTTGTAGATAAAATAGCACTGAAATAAAAGGCCACTTAAGTGCATTTATAAGTGACTTTGTCATGCTTTAAAGAAATACAATTATTTTGATTTGTTGATTAACATACTAAAGCACATCTAAAGGTTATTATTATAATTTTAACTGTAGTATGTTATTCATTTTTACATTTTAATGTTAGTATTTTTAAATGTACAAAATTGCAACTTTATCATTATAAATATGTAGTTACAAATAATCTTCTGGTGCTCCTTGTGTGGTGGCCAAAAATTACATATTTTTATATATTTCAATGAAATGAATGTTCTATGTATTAGTTTGATAATATTTTAATATATTAATTTAATTTTTTGTTTTTTTAGGGGATTTTATGGTACTAAATTATACTTATGTAGCAGTTGTAATGCTTTTATTCCATTTTTTGAGCATAGTCCTGAAAATGAAATTTCTAAAATTGTTAAATTAATTTCTAAAAGCAGCGCACAAACTTCAGTTTGAACTCTTTTTACAAAAGGCACTTGGCAGATTATCACTAAAGTGAAAAAAAAAGTAAATAAAAAATAAATAAATAAATAAATAAATAATAATTATAATAAAATAATAATAAAAATAATAATAATAAAAATAAAAAGTTATCTTAAAAAAAGTTATAGAACTTTTAGTTTATGAAAAATGCACAAGAATACTAATTTAAATTTTTATATTAAATAGGCCTATATATTTTCCAAAACGTTGCAAAATTGCGAGAAAATCTAATACATAAATCTCAAAGTTGTGTTCCAAATTTGAGCTTCACTGTAAAAAAAAAATCCCAGTAAAATTTACGATAAAAAAATGGCAGCTGTGGTTGCCAGAACTTTACCGTAAAAAATACAGTAGCAACGTAAAAAAGAATCTGTTAAATTTACAGTAAAATAACGTATTTCATGTTAATTTACCAACATAATGAAGTACTAATATCTGTTTTGTACCTTTATAATACACTGACAGTCACCAAACACAGTGGTGATAAGAGTCACATGATGAATCAAAGTTTTTCCACAAGCTGAGAAGGACAACACTAAATATAGAAGGTGCACACAGTGTCATTCACACACACACTAAACACTATCATGGTAACATGCATGAAATTTTAAAAATGCAATAAACATTAATTTAACAACATTAGATGTAACATAAAACCCTAATGTACATAACTGATTAGAAAAAAAAAAATGAGAAAAACTAAGAAGAAAAAGAGTTATTTCAACGAAAATATATCAAATGTGAAGTGTCACACAGGGAATTGTGGGAATGTCAATTTACGGTTTTTCACTGTAAATTTTACAATGAATTGTTATTTTTCACTTCCAAAAACTGTGAATTTAACAGTATTTTACCGTAAAATTACATGAAATGTACCATTAGATCTATTACAGTTAATCACCGTATATAGTACGGAAACTTTCTGTAAACCAGCATTTTTACAGTCTTTTACTGTTACAATCACGGTCATTTTTTACAGTGTTGATATCTCAAAAAAAAAAAAAGGCTTTCAGTAAGATTTTGTTTGGGAGCAATACCAAACATTTCCACGAGATGAAATTAATCTCTGATTCATTTCCAATGCGGTCATTTTTGACCATGAGGAGGTCAAGTGACTATTTTTTTTTTCAGGACCATTTAACCTTTTCGAATCATGTCCATTTTTTTTTTTTTTTTAACATAGCAAGTGCCAAACCTTTTACCAAGTTTTACCCAAAATGGCTGAAGATCAGCAGAGGGTTATGACACACAAGTTTCAGTTGAAATTATAGGTTAGGTTTGAGTTTAGAAAGTTCAGGGTTCAATTAAACCCATTGTGCTTTTTCACTGCTATGCTACAATAAACTCTCTCTCTCTCTCTCTCTCTCTCTCTCTCTCTCTCTCTCTCTCTCTCTCTCTATATATATATATATATATATATATATATATATATATATATATATATATATATATATATATATATCTGTGTTATTTGTCTTTCAGGTCTGGCACCCAAGAAGGCTGAGGATAGTCTTCCATTCACTAGTATCTTGTATGCTAATGGACCAGGATACTTTCATGTGAACGGAACAAGAGGAAACGTTTCAGCAGTGGATTATTGTAAGTGTGCACTTATTTTAGTACCTGTACCTACACTCTTAAAATAAAGGTTGTCTATTGACATCTTTGGTTCCATGAAGCTTTAATATGGAAACCTTCAATCCCGCAAAAGGTTCTTTATAGTGGAAAAATGCAATTGCAACTTTTTATCTCACAATTATTTTTCTTCAGAATTGCACATTTATATCTATATAACTTGCAATTGTGAGCTTATATCAGAATTTGTATAATATTATGTCAGAATTTTGAGATATATGCTGTGTTAATACCATGTCGTAATTACCATGACGTTCTACTCTAAGCTGTTCATGTCCTCAGACTTGGAATTATGCATTTCTATGGCAACACTATCAATGGCAAAATGAATCTGCAGCAGTCATTTGGTAGTCAGGTAGTACAAGCGGGAGCTCTCAGGAAATTCCAACATGTTCTCCAACCAATACACCTAAATAGGTAATTTATCACTTACCTGAAATACAACCCATAGGAGTGTTTGCTAAAGGTGCGCCCCTATCGACAACAGGACACTTTCATTTTAATGCACTGTTCCCTTTTATCTACGTCATATTTCGGGTTTCGCATAACTCAATTGGGCATTGCAATATATAACAATATGCAATCATGGGATCGTGGTTTTTATCCCAGGGAACGCATGTGCTCATAAAGTGTATATGCACTATAAATCACTAAGAGTAGGTTTAAGGGGTGGGGTGGGTGTAGTTGTTAATTTAAAAAAATTAGAAATTGCTAAATAGAAATAGGAGAAATGGTGTAAAAAGTCCACACATTGCATTTAAATGAACACACATTTTGATTGGTGATGACAGTCATACATCATTTTATGACGACAGATATAACATGACACTGTCATTATTTTTTCACCAGCTAGAGGGCGCATGACTTTAAAACGTAAATAGTATATGTCGTTATAAGGTGCTTGAAAATGACCAATAGGGTTGTTTTTTTGTTTGATTTTGTTTGTTTTTTGGAGGGCAGTCTGGGAAATTCACAGTTTACAAGTTGTAATTAAGTTCTACGAGGATGTGAACGCTTTTTACAAGTCGGAATATCATAATTATGGTACTTTCTACATGTCATGAATGCACCTATAAACTTAGGTGAATTTGCAATGAAGTCATCATATAACTAAAGGCAGTAAAAATTTAAACAAGTTTTATTTTTTTATTTTTTTTTAACTAATGTTCAGCTTTTCTTTTTAATAGTCAACATATTTTCAGCAGTCATCAAATTTGTACACTCTGGTCACAGACACAAAGATACCTTTAATTTCACCAAGCTGATTGCTCACTAAAACCCCCCGCAGTCATCATGTTTTCAGGCCATTTCAAGTTTGATTTTGATGTGACATAAAGCATTGATATTTAAGTGGCTGAGTTTTTTTACTTACTTTTTAATTAGTTTTCCCATTAAATTATGTTTCATTAACGTAGTTCAGGAGGAACAAGTCAAATAAGCTACCCAATCATTGCGTCATCTTAATGATTACGTCATCTCAACCAGCTGTCAACAATCTGTAATCAACGTATCTACCCAATCGGCATGAGTTCAGGCCTGTATAATCACAGTCAAAACTCACAGAAGGATCCTCGACAGTTTCCCTCCACCACCCCTTCTCCTCACACTCTCTGGGTTACTTCATATAATCTAAAAGGGGATGGGGTACTCTGTGTTCAGGCAGATTGCCAAGTTTGGAGCCCTCTCCCCGGACAGCACGCCAAATACTTTTACCAATTTATTTACCTGACTTATTTGTAAGTGTGAACTCGTGAATGGCATCATGGTCTTCATTCAGGCCTATTCACGAACGCAGAAAGCACACGAAAACATGAGGCAGGATTTATCGCACGAACCAACCATATCCAATCATAGCGCTATAAAGGCATTGCCTCCTCTAACGTGACTTTCCCCCATTCATTCTCAATTACCCCTCACTAATCCTTTCTCAGATTTTCTTCTTTGAGAAACTGGAAGAAGTCCAGGAGGTCCCACTAAATACTGATTTTTGCTTAAAGAATCCATTTTGTCCTCTATTTTCTATTTGTATTGTAATAAAGACCAAAAAAATAAATATGGATGCTCATTAAAACTGCTAAAACAACACAAGCTGGTGACCTAAGACTTTTGCACAGTATTGTATACTGTATATTTATGCTACTATCATACAGTATTTTATTCTGTTTGTAGTTGATGAAGAGTACATGCAACAAGCTGCCGTTCCTTTAGAATCAGAGACACATGGAGGGGAAGATGTGGCTATCTACGCCAAAGGCCCAATGGCTCACCTCTTTCATGGAGTCAAGGAACAGAATTACGTGGCCCACGTCATGGCTTATGCAGCATGCCTGGAGCCCTACACTAACTGTCCACTGCATCTTCATGACTCCGGTGGATGTAAAAACACTCTTTCAGGGCTTCTTATCTCACTAACCGGCATGTTTTGGCTTGTCACAAGATGACAGACTGAGTGATTGAGGCCCCAGGACTCTTTGGGGATTTTTGGAGATTTATAACCCAAATAGTTTATATTGAAGTTTGGTGCTCTTTCCAGATGTGCAATGCTGTGTATATAAATGTAAAGGTTGTTTTTTTTTTGTTTTTTTTCTTTTTTTTACAGGGGATTTATATCCAGATATTTTTTGTATATATTGCAGAATGGAAAACTCTTTTGCACTGTGATTATAAATTTCAAACATGTGAGACCAATAAACTTTGTAAAAGAAAACATTAGTCATATTGTTGGTATTATCAATAAAATAACAGTTTCATAATTGCTGTCAGATATTGAAAGAGATTATATATAGTGGATACAGAAAGTATTCAGACCCCCTTACATTTTTCACTCTTTGTTATATTTGCAGCCATTTGCTAAAATCCTTTTTTTTTCCTCATTAATAACACACAGCACCCCATATTGACAGAAAAACACAGATTTGTTGACATTTTTGCAGATTTATTAAAAATGAAAAACTGAAATATCACATGGTCCGAAGTATTCAGCCCCTTTGCTCAGTATTTAGTAGAAGCACCCTTTTGATCTAATACAGCCATGAGTCTTTTTGGGAAAGATGCAACAAGTTTTTCACACCTGGATTTGGGGATCCTCTGCCATTCCTCCTTGCAGACCCTCTCCAGTTCTGTCAGGTTGGATGGTAAACGTTGGTGGACAGCCATTTTTAGGTCTCTCCAGAGATGCTCAATTGGGTTTAAGTCAGGGCTCTGGCTGGGCCATTCAAGAATAGTCACAGAGTTGTTGTGAAGCCACTCCTTCGTTATTTTAGCTGTGTGCTTAGGGTCATTGTCTTGTTGGAAGGTAAACCTTCGGCCCAGTCTGAGGTCCTGAGCACTCTGGAGAAGGTTTTCGTCCAGGATATCCCTGTACTAGCCCGCATTTATCTTTCCCTCGATTGCAACCAGTCATCCTGTCCCTGCAGCTGAAAAACACCCACATTATGATGCTGCCATAAAGCCTCGACTGGTGGAGGGCTGCAGTGATGGTTGACTTTCTACAACTTTCTCCCATCTCCCGACTGCATCTCTGGAGCTCAGCCACAGTGATCTTTGGGTTCTTCTTTACCTCTCTCACCAAGGCTCTTCTCCCCCAATAGCTCAGTTTGGCCGGACGGCCAGCTCTAGGAAGGGTTCTGGTCATCCCAAACGTCTTCCATTTAAGGATTATGGTGCTCTTAGGAACCTTGAGTGCCGAATGAAGGTGTAGAACCATCTTAGTTAATCTCAGTTCCATCTCAGTTAAATATATGAGTGTCACAGCAAAGGGTCTGAATACTTAGGACCATGTGATATTTCAGTTTTTCTTTTTTAATAAATCTGCAAAAATGTCAACAATTCTGTGTTTTTCTGTCAATGTGGGGTGCTGTGTGTACATTAATGAGGAAAAAAATTAACTTAAATGATTTTAGCAAATGGCTGCAATATAACAAAGAGTGAAAAATTTAAGGGGGTCTGAATACTTTCCGTACCCACTGTATATCAATTACTGTACAAGAAGTTACTGTAACTAGTCTCCAAGAATGATCTGCATAACTTTAAGTCATGATGAATATGTCAATCAGTCTTAAATATATTTGATTATACTTACACAAAGGGACAATGTTTGTTTAAAAAAATAAAAAGACACGAAATGACATGTATAGGCAAAAACAATATACATGCCATTTACAAATCAATTTTTAGGGTTCAGGATTTTTTTTTTTTTTACCAAACTTTTATAAAGATGATTGTTACGTCCAAAGACGTATGTTTTTGTTTTGTTTGTTTTGTTTTTATCCCTTTCACTCCAGTGATTGGTGATCTGATGTGATTGGAGGAGGACAGGAAGCTGTGGGGATTTAAGCAGCACCATTGCACAAAGAGAGCAGTGTGTGTGTGTTTGTGTGTGGAGGCTGCATTGTGAGGCTTTTTTTTCCCAACCCAGAAAGCCTTATTAGATGTTTTTGACTTATACCTTGTTGATTTTTTTTTTCTTCTTCTTCTTTGGTGTCATTGTGTTGACACTTTTTGTTGTACTTTGTGCTACCAGAAAACCCTTATGTTTTGTAAGTTATTTCCATTTGTATTGTTATTGTTTTTCTTTACCTAAGTTTATTTTGTTAATCATTTGGGGAAGGGTTAGTAGAGAGGTGGGTGCCATTTTCTTTATATCTTGTTTTCTCTTGTTTAAGTTAGTTAGGGAGTTAGTGTATTATTGTATTTTGGTTTTCGTTTCTTTTGTAGATTAGTTAGTTTCTTCTTAAATAGTTAGAGGGTTTATGTTTGTTATTTTGGCCTTGCCCCCTCTTGAAGCCTTAATCCTCCCACATCTGTACAATAAATTAACTTGTTTATTTTAATATTGAGTAAAAGCCCTGATGTTGGGAATTGCACCATGCTGCCTCCACACATCACACCATATTTATCCTGTTCCTTAAACCCTAGACTAGATGGGGATGTAACAATGATTCTCAACTAATCAAAGATATAACGGAATTGATTGATATACTGTTTTACTTGATGCAATGTGTGGGTAAAACGGCCTTAAATGTGATACATTGTATCTAATTTGCATATGAATGTGTTCTTGGGGCAACATGTAATGAAAAAAGAAGTGTAATAATGGGAGCAATAATTGGCAACATTTTCATGATAACGTCTAATATTTCATAGGAATATTGATATATAATTTCCCTGTTCACTTGTTGTGTCTCCCAAAATGCCTGATGTTGGATAAACATGATTGTACAAAATCAATGGCCTGTTTTGTTACAGAAAGTCATATTTCTATTAGAAACTCCATAACATTTCACGGAGGTGTTGATTTATGACAATTTGAAGTTTAGTTATTATGATTACAACATTTTGATCATAGTGCTAAATTTGATCACTAAATTAATGTCAGTCATTGTTAAAGACCAAGGAGTTCTTGTTGTCATGGTGAAACCTCCAAACATTTGATATCATGTAGAGTTTTATTTACATTTTTATTTAATTTTATTTTGGGAAGCACAAAAAGAGGTCTTTGCCTTTTCACTTCAAAGGTTCCTCCTAGGCCGAGACTGTTTAAAAAAACATTTCTTTAATTCAAAAATGATATATACATATGTACAGATTGGTCATATACGAGGCGCTATAGAAATAAAGATGAGGTGTCTTGACTTTTTAAAAAACAAAGCAAAAATTCATTTTAAAACAAAGCAAATGTGGCTGTGATGACTTGATGATTTGGTTCCAGTCTCGCAGTCTCTCGTGTTCTCGCTCAGACGTGGACGGGCTCCGAGTTCCCTGTCGGGTTGGGGTTGGACTTCAGGCTTCGGGTCAAGTCTTCCACCAAGGACAGCAAGTATGTTATTTCCTGTCAAATACAAAGATCATATGAACAAGTCAACTCATGAACAATTTTATATTTTCTGTTTGCACCACTGATTCTGTTATTTTCCTGTTTATTACCACAAAGCCGCTTTGAAACAATCTGTATCGTATAAAGCGCTATATAAATGAGCTTGACTTGACTTGACTATAACAAGAACATTACAATGAACACCTCACTGCAAATGATCCAGAATTGAAGACACGTGATAATAATCCTACTCTGTCTGTTACACTTCCTCGCACCTGAAATCACAGACGGATTGAATCTCCTGAACTTCCCCAATCTAGATCACTTGTAATCCATTCATGCTGAAACATCTGCTCTAACGTCGGCCGTTTAGTGGGATCCCGGGCTAGGCACTGGATAATCAGATCTGCACATTCTATACAAATTTTAATAAGGAGAGAGCTGGTTAGTCCTGACCATGTGACTTGGCATCTATGAAAATAGCATGGAAAATGGTCCTTATTTTTACTTTAAAAGTGAAGTATGTCGTTTCTTACAAAATAAAGCATATTTTCGAAAGGCCCCTTCCGTGCACAGTGTCTTCCCCAAATGGAACATCACAAACTCAGCTCTTACTGGTTCTTGTGAAGGCATTATTCAGGTCCAGCATATTAGGACTACGTTTAGCTGCGTTGCATTTGTCTTACTGAAAATGTGTCTTTCTGAACGGGAGCAAGATGCTTTGTAAAAAAATCTTACATACTTCACCTTTAACTGTTTCTGTACAGAGCCTTTGCTTCATGCGTGTTTATCAGTGTTATCAATATTATTCACTCACCTTCGGATAATGTGGAGTTATGAAATGTAATTTTGGCCTGTGTGATTTCTCTTCTACTGTGAAAAGGACAACGTCCGTTCACCATCTTGTACAACAAGACTCCTAGGGCCCAGACATTTGTTGGGACGGCGTGGAAGCGAGGTTTGGTCAGGACTTCAGGTGGGCAGTAAGCCGGTGCTCCTGTAAGCAAGACATTTGCACATTTTCAAGCAACAAATAATTAGTAAGTCACTACATTCAGGTTTCCACACTCCCAAAATACTCACCGATGTATAATTTGCTCTCGTAGCCATCACTACTAAATAGCTGACCGCAGCCAAAGTCTATCAGCTTGAGACGAAACGTGTCTTTGTTCAACAGGAAATTCCGAGCATGGATGTCATGGTGAAAAACACCACGCTCGATGCAGTGTAGTAGCGCCATCATAGCCTGTAGCACGATGATCTGTGCGGCTGGTTCACACAGTCGAGGGTTACGGGTGATGAAGTCATGCAGGCTCTCGCAGGGTTCCGGGTACTCCATAACGAGATTGAACGTTTGAGGATGTTCAAACCACTCGTATAGATGTATGACGTAGGGGCTTATGGGTTCTCGCCTCATCATCAGCAGCAGCGCCACTTCGGTAACGAGAGGTTTGGGGTGCCCAGGCTAGAGAAAAGTAGTAGACAGAAGGTTAGCTGGGTAAAAATCTGAAGAAAACATGTCATTTTTAAATGTACTTTTCTTTGATCTTTTTAGATACGTTCAAAAGAGGCTTTTCAGCTCAAAGATATTTGGTGCCTCTAGGCTTATTTGTCAATCACATTCACACCTGATGCTTCCTACAGGTGTATCAACTAAAGTAATCTGCACTTAAACAACTAAATACATATTCAGGCTTTGGCCAACTTACAATATGAAGATAACGATCGTTGTCAATCTTGAGCATCTGCTTGATGGCGACCTGCAAAAAACAAAAACAACAACAACAAAAATCATAACAGTATTCAAGCACCTGATCTTGCACTAAGTATTAAACCGTTGGTGTAAATTGTTTTAAATATGTTTTGATGCATGCAAGAGCAAAATGTTTGTACAATTCGGTAAGTTTACCTTTTTGCCATCAAATTTGCGCGTTCCCTCGTACACCCTGCCAAATCCTCCGGATCCAAGCATCTTTCCCACGTTATACAGAGACCGAAAGGACTCTGAAAAACAAACAGTAAAATCTAAGAAATATGAGATTGCTAGAGCCATTGTTTCATTTAAAAAAAATATCAGTGCTGGTTGTGTCGAGAAAATCATATTAAAATGGGGAAAATAAAACTGACAAAATAACATTGGAGAAATAACCACTGCCGACTTACCATTACTTGGCTTGACGACGGAGTGATCTGGAGCAGGTGACGGTGGCTCGGGATCAGGCTCTGGCTCCAGATCTGGAGCAGGTGATGGTGGCTCGGGATCAGACTCTGGCTCCAGATCTGGAGCAGGTGACGGTGGCTCGGGATCAGACTCTGGCTCCAGATCTGGAGCAGGTGACGGTGGCTCGGGATCAGGCTCTGGTTCCAGATCTGGAGCAGGTGACGGTGGCTCGGGATCAGACTCTGGCTCCAGATCTGGAGCAGGTGACGGTGGCTCGGGATCAGACTCTGGCTCCAGATCTGGAGCAGGTGACGGTGGTTCGGGATCAGGCTCTGGCTCCAGATCTGGAGCAGGTGACGGTGGCTCGGGATCAGGCTCTGGCTCCAGATCTGGAGCAGGTGACGGTGGCTCGGGATCAGGCTCTGGCTCCAGATCTGGAGCAGGTGACGGTGGCTCGGGATCAGGCTCTGGCTCCAGATCTGGAGCAGGTGACGGTGGCTCGGGATCAGACTCTGGCTCCAGATCTGGAGCAGGTGACGGTGGCTCGGGATCAGACTCTGGCTCCAGATCTGGAGCAGGTGACGGTGGTTCGGGATCAGGCTCTGGCTCCAGATCTGGTGAAGGGACAAAAGGCTCCACAACATGCACATCACTACAGGGGCAACAGCACCGGAGAGGACTCTTCATCACCTTCCACAGCCTGTTGAGGAAAGAACGAATTCTTTTCCTCTTCCTGCGTTCTGTAGGTTTTTCTGAAAGGAAGAAAAACGATTGTTTTATTTAAAAAAATATCAGTGCTGGTTGTGTCGAAAAAATCATATTAAAATGGGGAAAATAAAACTGACAAAATAACGTTGGAGAAATAACCACTGCCGACTTACCATTACTTGGCTTGACGCCGGAGTGATCTGGAGCAGGTGACGGTGGCTCGGGATCAGACTCTGGCTCCAGATCTGGTGAAGGGACAAAAGGCTCCACAACATCCACATCACTACAGGGGCAACAGCACCGGAAAGGACTCTTCATCGCCTTCCACGGCCTGTTGAGGAAAGAAAGAATTCGTTTCCTCTTCCTGCGTTCTGTAGGTTTTTCTGAAATTAAGAAAACAATTGAAAACACAACTATTAGAAACATCTCTGACATCAAATTAAGCAACGTTATAATGGCGTCTGAGAAGAGGATTTCTGTGTGCGTGTTTCGGGTGTGTGTCAGACAGCGCAATTACCATTGATCTGTCTACTTTACACCGCCCGGCCTTATTTCAATCTCACCTGTTGAGCTCTCGCTCACAGGAGAAGCCTTCATGGCACCCTGGGCAGTTAGGCCACGTAACATCTCCTTTGGTTCGACAGGAACCTGACCTGGCAGCGGAGGGCACAGCCATCCATCGAAGCTGTCGGCGAACCTGACAGCCTGACCTGCGGACATAGAAACAGCCGACTCAGAAGACAGAGGTGTTAAATATCCAGGAAGCTCCTGGCTCTGTGTCTATGTCGGGTCTGGCAGCGGATCCTGATCATCAGAACTGGGTCTCCAAACATCACATAGTTAGTTATGTTGTATCAATAATCAATGTCAGTGGGTCAATTACAAATTGTTACTTTAGTTACTCAAATTGAAGCGTTTATTTCATATGCAAGGAATCAAATTCATCTGATCACTTGGGGGATCAAATGGGTTACCTGGCACAATTTTGTTCACATTAATGTAGGCAATCGTTGTACATCATACCATAAACAAGTGAAAAACTAAAGCACTCGCCTCCTCTTTCACCCATCATGTGAGCCATCGACATCTTCCTGCAATCTGCAATAAAAACTATACAAAATACAATACAAAATGCAATACAATAAAATACAACTCTCCTCAGAAATACTCCTCCACAGAAAATAAAAAAATAAAACAAAACAAAAATTAATTAATAAAAAAAATAAAAAAAACTCCTTCTAAACTAAGGGAAGAACAATAAAATAAAAGTATCCTCAAAAATAATAGGAACTCTTTCAAAAATATAACTTTATATAAAAAGGATATATCCTGCGATGTCTTCTAGAATAAAAGTCTCCTCTCGGAAATCCTCCAACAGCTTCAAAGTCACAAGATTCGCACAGAAAATGCTCTGCAAAAGTCTGTAAATTCGCCTCGTCTCTCAACCAACAGACAGTGATCGGTTCGAGTGTATTATTCAGTCAGAATTCATAACACGCGTCGCTATAGCAACTCATCGCATGCAGGCACGCGCACGTCGAATCGGAACACATTTATTGCCTTTTTCAAACTTAATTTGGACGTTTTCTTTCATAAATATAATTTTTATTCTTTCTGAACAGTTATTGTTGTTGTTATTATTATTATTATTATTATTATTAAAATCCTTGGAAATATTCGTGCCCAAAATCCGCATTAGCCTATTCATAATTGAGCAAAAGCGTCCACTTCGCAATTAAGGCACTTACAGTGTAATGGATCATGTAGGCATTGCTTCTGTCCAAAATGCGTGTGAAAAGGCACAAGGGAGGATAAATCAGACATCTAAACTCTAGAGATTGATTAAATTGGTTATTTTCCGCGTATATAACCATCAAGCCAATCAGCTTTCAGTATCACTAATGCGTCATCGAAATAATATGATTTTACTAATGAAGGAGTGCAGGATGAGTTCATCATGTATTTTACAATCATATCTTTTATGGAGGACGAAACCTGCAAAAACAATAAATATATACCTGAATAAATAAATCCACAAAATTGTACATAAATAAATAAATGTGTAAATACACAATAATTCCACATATTCCTGCATAAATAAATACACAATGAATTAAATGTGCGAGGAAGATAAATAATTTTATAAAACGAATGTTGGGGAAATAACAAAAAATGTTCAAGGAAACAATCGCTAATCTGAAAGTTGACTTTTTTTTTTTCTTTTAACCGTTTATTCATTTTTTTTTATTATTTATTTACTAGGGTGAATTAAAAGGGTGATTGGGACAGTTTTTGAATTTGTCTTAAATGAAAAACATCAGCTCAACACATGATACATTTCTGTAATACTGAAGATGTTAACTATCCACACTCTAAAAAATGCTGGGTTGTTTTTTCAACCCAACCGCTGGGTTCAGACTGCTGGGTAAGGACGCTGGGTTAATTCAACCAAATTTTAGGACTCCGGTGCGAGAAGCCGCCATTTTCTCCGCGTCTTCGGATGGAATCGAGTGAAAGACGGTTTATGGTAAGTAAAGATAAATAATTAAAGATATTTTTACTTATTTCTGTCCAAAAGTATTTCGAGATGCATTTGAAGGCGAAAAAAGTCAGAAAAGAACTTCGATGGAAATTTTCGCGGTTTTTGCCTCGCCTCATGTCTTAACGGCCTCTTTTATTCAATCAAAGAGACGTTTTTAAATATAGTGGGCTTCTTGTGTCATATTTACAAGTTTCCTGAAGTTTGTTAATGGAAGGTTATCAACAGATTCACCTTTTAATTCATTATTTTACTTTAATCTTCGCGATTAACCCGAATGTAATGACCTAGTTTTCCTTAAGGAAATGAAACTACGCTATGTGATAAAGGTTGGTTTATTTTGATGATATTCATTTGAACATTTATCGCTTCAATGTTTTGCATGTAATATTTCTGACTTGTTGCGCTTTGTGTGTTCATTTGGACCACACCAGGAGTACGTTAACCGACAGGCGACTGCTGCGCGATCTTCTCGGCTAACGTACAGAAGGAGAGAGGGAAAGACGATTTGTGGTAAGTAATTTAAAATTCCACGTCATTATCAGCTGTTTTTTGATAAAACCATGTTTGATTTCGTAGATCAAGCCAGAGACCTAGGAGTGCTCCATTCTTTTGAGTTTATGTGAGTTTATTGTTAGAAAATGAATGTTTCTGTTGTCTTCTGCCTGTTTAACGTTAATTAAAATGTTTATGCAACAACAGTATGACTTCTTGACATTTTTTAAAATAATCGATGTCCGTGTTCATTGCAGAACTCAAACCAACTGGAGAGGAGCCCTTCTCCTTGGTCTTCCTTTCTTAAAGGAATAGAGCACACAAAAATTTAAATTGTCACCATTTACCCAACCTCATGTCTTTCCAAACCCAGACTTTTGTCCATCTATGAAACACAAATGAAGATACTTTTAATATTCTCATCTTTTTTTTTTTTTTTTTTTTTTATCCATTTAGTCTAGATGATCAGTATTTTTAAGCTTCAAAAATGCAAAGTTATTGTAGTAGTCCATACCAATATTTATATGTGAATACAATTCTAAATTATATCTGTTCATATCATGTAAAGCAATCATGTCTGTTCATAAAATTCAAAAATGTTGGACTCCCAGACTTGCAATGGATGGACAAACAATTGAGAGAATATTAAAAATATCTTCATTTGTGCTTCAAAGATTAGCAAAAGTCTTATGGTTTTGGAACGACATGAGAGAGGGTAAATTATGACAGTTTTCTTTTTTGGGTGAACTAATACTTTAAAGAGGAGCCCTTCAAGTTCATCAAAATATGTAAGGTATATCATGTCTGTTTTAATACTTGAAGAAAAAAGTAGTTAGTTATTTTTTTTTAAAAGATTTTTTTGGCATGTTAACTTTTAAAGGGTTAGTTCACCCAAAAATGAAATGAATGTAATTTATTACTCACCCTCCTGCCGTTCCACACCCGTAAGACCTTCAGTAATCTTCAGAACACAAATTAAGATATTTTTGATGAAATCCGATGGCTCAGTGAGGCCTGCATAGCCAGCAATGACCTTTTCTCTCTCAAGATCCATTAATGTACTAAAAACATATTTAAATCAGTTCATGTGAGTACAGTGGTTCAATATTAATATTATAAAGCCACAAGAATATTTTTGGTGCGCCAAAACCCCCCAGAATAATGACATATAGTGATGGCTGATTTCAAAACACTGCTTCATGAAGCATCGGAGCATAATGAATCAGCGTGTTGAATCATGGTTCGGATCGCGTGTCAAACTGCTGAAATCACGTGACTTTGGCGCTCCAAACCGCTGATTCAACACAAGATTCATAATGCTCCGAAGCTTCCTGAAGCAGTGTTTTGAAATCCGCCATCACTAAATAATTTGTTATTTAGTTTTTTTTATAGCACCAAAAATATTTTCGTGGCTTTATAATATTAATATTGAACCACTGTACTCACATGAACTGATTTAAATATGTTTTCAGTACATTAATGGATCTTGAGAGAGGAAATGTCATTGCTGGCTACGCAGGCCTCACTGAGCCGTCGGATTTCAACTAAAATATCTTAATTTGCGTTCCGAAGATTAACGAAGGTCTTACGAGTGTGAAATGGCATGCGGGTAAGTAATTAATGACATTATTTCATCATTTTTGAGTGAACTAACTCTTTAAGCTTCATAATGACAGAAAAAACATCTCGCAGGACTCCACGCTACATGCTGTGTGGGGAGCCACTGGCCCCTTAAATGAAGACATTGTGGCAAATACATGGTTTTTGAATAGGGCCGGACGGTAAACGATATCATGTCAAGATCACAATTAAATTTATGGCTAAAAAAGTAAGCTCTGGACATTTTTACTGTATATGGATTAATCTAATCCATCTGCAGTCTCACTGTATGAGGACAATCCACTTGAACTTCATCTCCAGAGCTGCTCTTGAGTCACTTCACAATGATGTGGATGCACCTGTCTGAAAATTATTCAGTTTTAATCATCAAATGTTTCAGGAATTTGTTTTGTGTTCCCTAGTAATTTTCTTTTTCCTCTTTTTAATCAATGATCAGCAGGTGGTGACAAGGATGAATACTGGTCAAAAAAGAGCATAACCTTCTCCAACGAAGATCACTGATGTGACCATGCTTTTTAAGGAGAAGATTGTCCTGGACAATTTAAAGGATGTTGCATGCCTTTGCTGTGCTGATGGAGCTGCTTCATGACTGGACATCAGTTATCCTAAGGAGGTCATGAAAATTGGCCGTGATGCGTGTTCTGTATGTATTCATGGACTCAACGAACTTTTAGCATATAATCGGACAAATATTCAATGCTTATTCATTGTGGTTAGTGGAGAAATTCACACTCTCATTCAAACTCACATTCTTTCACATAATTTTCACAAATAATTTGTGTAGTGTTTTCGTTGCCAGTGGATATTATATTATTACTTATTTGGTCTTAAATGCCAGTTATATTGATCAGTGTTCACTGAAATGTGAAAAACAATTTAATTTATCTGTACAAACTGTGGCTGTTGATTTTGCAATTCTTTTCTGATTTTCATCTCACATGCATGTTACTTTTGACCATGTTTGCCCTTGTCCTTGTTTTTAATCATTTTTTTACCTTTTGATAGTCATTCTGTGTTTACAAGTGATTTTATAATGTCTAATATTACTGGGTTTAATTAAAAACCCATTTGGGTTAATTAAAATACTGTAATGTAGTCATTTTACACCAAAATTTAGGTTACAAAAAACCTACAATTAAGACCTTATTATTAAAACTACCAAAAGCATATGTCATTTTCCTCAGTTCATGCATTTCACGGTCAGCTTCCTGTTTGATGCATGTCCC
Organism: Chanodichthys erythropterus; assembly: GCF_024489055.1. Classification (NCBI taxonomy): domain Eukaryota; kingdom Metazoa; phylum Chordata; class Actinopteri; order Cypriniformes; family Xenocyprididae; genus Chanodichthys; species Chanodichthys erythropterus. Next base: position 3,567,843 of record NC_090230.1, read on the forward strand.
GCCCACTTACATGATGTTAGACCAGCGAGGGCATCCCATTTTAATTATGCGGTCTCACAGCTAGGCCTCAGCAAAAAAAGTTTTTATTTTCACTCATCAGGTGAGAAAATAAATTCTATATAGTTACTGTCCCATCTGACCTTGTGTCCCAATCACCCTTCATTCACCCTACATTTTATGCGGTTTCTATCTCCGTAATATTTCAGTCCTGAATTGGCACATGACAGCGCAGAGTTAAACTGTTTATAACTTAAAATATTGTTTGAGAAAGACAGGAGACAACTGAATTGCAATTAAATTGAGTGTTTTTGTGAAATGAAAATTAATAATAGGCCTTTACATATTTGGATCAGATGGTCAATGTAATGTTTCCTACTGAGAGCCCGAAAAAACAAAAGGTTGTTTGAATTTAGTGTTTTTCATGTCATGACATTGTTCAGAGCGTGATAAACAAATGGGGATTTTTTTTTTTTTTTTTTTTTTTTAAATATATTTTCTTCATATGTTATGCTACAGTATGTCCTCTGTAGTGGACACCAGGACTTGGTTGTTTAAAAAAAATAAAAAGACATGAAATGACATGTATAGGCAAAAACAATATACATGCCATTTACAAATCAATTTTTAGGGTTCAGGATTTTTTTTTTTTTTTTTTTTAACCAAACTTTTATAAAGATGATTGTTACGTCCGAGGACGCATGTTTTTGTTTTGTTTGTTTGGAGCTATTTTCTTTATATCTTGTTTTCTCTTGTTTAAGTTAGTTAGGGAGTTAGTGTATTATTGTATTTTGGTTTTCGTTTCTTTTGTAGATTAGTTAGTTTCTTCTTAAATAGTTAGAGGGTTTATGTTTGTTATTTTGGCCTTGCCCCCTCTTGAAGCCTTAATCCTCCCACATCTGTACAATAAATTAACTTGTTTATTTTAATATTGAGTAAAAGCCCTGATGTTGGGAATTGCACCTTGCTGCCTCCACACATCACACCATATTTATCCTGTTCCTTAAACCCTAGACTAGATGGGGATGTAACAATGATTCTCAACTAATCAAAGATATAACGGAATTGATTGATATACTGTTTTACTTGATGCAATGTGTGGGTAAAACGGCCTTAAATGTGATACATTGTATCTAATTTGCATATGAATGTGTTCTTGGGGCAACATGTAATGAAAAAAGAAGTGTAATAATGGGAGCAATAATTGGCAACATTTTCATGATAACGTCTAATATTTCATAGGAATATTGATATATAATTTCCCTGTTCACTTGTTGTGTCTCCCAAAATGCCTGATGTTGGATAAACATGATTGTACAAAATCAATGGCCTGTTTTGTTACAGAAAGTCATATTTCTATTAGAAACTCCATAACATTTCACAGAGGTGTTGATTTATGACAATTTGAAGTTTAGTTATTATGATTACAACATTTTGATCATAGTGCTAAATTTGATCACTAAATTAATGTCAGTCATTGTTAAAGACCAAGGAGTTCTTGTTGTCATGGTGAAACCTCCAAACATTTGATATCATGTAGAGTTTTATTTACATTTTTATTTAGTTTTATTTTGGGAAGCACAAAAAGAGGTCTTTGCCTTTTCACTTCAAAGGTTCCTCCTAGGCCGAGACTGTTTAAAAAAACATTTCTTTAATTCAAAAATGATATATACATATGTACAGATTGGTCATATACGAGGCGCTATAGAAATAAAGATGAGGTGTCTTGACTTTTTAAAAAACAAAGCAAAAATTCATTTTAAAACAAAGCAAATGTGGCTGTGATGACTTGATGATTTGGTTCCAGTCTCGCAGTCTCTCGTGTTCTCGCTCAGACGTGGACGGGCTCCGAGTTCCCTGTCGGGTTGGGGTTGGACTTCAGGCTTCGGGTCAAGTCTTCCACCAAGGACAGCAAGTATGTTATTTCCTGTCCAATACAAAGATCATATGAACAAGTCAACTCATGAACAATTTTATATTTTCTGTTTGCACCACTGATTCTGTTATTTTCCTGTTTATTACCACAAAGCCGCTTTGAAACAATCTGTATCGTATAAAGCGCTATATAAATGAGCTTGACTTGACTTGACTATAACAAGAACATTACAATGAACACCTCACTGCAAATGATCCAGAATTGAAGACACGTGATAATAATCCTACTCTGTCTGTTACACTTCCTCGCACCTGAAATCACAGACGGATTGAATCTCCTGAACTTCCCCAATCTAGATCACTTGTAATCCATTCATGCTGAAACATCTGCTCTAACGTCGGCCGTTTAGTGGGATCCCGGGCTAGGCACTGGATAATCAGATCTGCACATTCTATACAAATTTTAATAAGGAGAGAGCTGGTTAGTCCTGACCATGTGACTTGGCATCTATGAAAATAGCATGGAAAATGGTCCTTATTTTTACTTTAAAAGTGAAGTATGTCGTTTCTTACAAAATAAAGCATATTTTCGAAAGGCCCCTTCCGTGCACAGTGTCTTCCCCAAATGGAACATCACAAACTCAGCTCTTACTGGTTCTTGTGAAGGCATTATTCAGGTCCAGCATATTAGGACTACGTTTAGCTGCGTTGCATTTGTCTTACTGAAAATGTGTCTTTCTGAACGGGAGCAAGATGCTTTGTAAAAAAAATCTTACATACTTCACCTTTAACTGTTTCTGTACAGAGCCTTTGCTTCATGCGTGTTTATCAGTGTTATCAATATTATTCACTCACCTTCGGATAATGTGGAGTTATGAAATGTAATTTTGGCCTGTGTGATTTCTCTTCTACTGTGAAAAGGACAACGTCCGTTCACCATCTTGTACAACAAGACTCCTAGGGCCCAGACATTTGTTGGGACGGCGTGGAAGCGAGGTTTGGTCAGGACTTCAGGTGGGCAGTAAGCCGGTGCTCCTGTAAGCAAGACATTTGCACATTTTCAAGCAACAAATAATTAGTAAGTCACTACATTCAGGTTTCCACACTCCCAAAATACTCACCGATGTATAATTTGCTCTCGTAGCCATCACTACTAAATAGCTGACCGCAGCCAAAGTCTATCAGCTTGAGACGAAACGTGTCTTTGTTCAACAGGAAATTCCGAGCATGGATGTCATGGTGAAAAACACCACGCTCGATGCAGTGTAGTAGCGCCATCATAGCCTGTAGCACGATGATCTGTGCGGCTGGTTCACACAGTCGAGGGTTACGGGTGATGAAGTCATGCAGGCTCTCGCAGGGTTCCGGGTACTCCATAACGAGATTGAACGTTTGAGGATGTTCAAACCACTCGTATAGATGTATGACGTAGGGGCTTATGGGTTCTCGCCTCATCATCAGCAGCAGCGCCACTTCGGTAACGAGAGGTTTGGGGTGCCCAGGCTAGAGAAAAGTAGTAGACAGAAGGTTAGCTGGGTAAAAATCTGAAGAAAACATGTCCATTTTTAAATGTACTTTTCTTTGATCTTTTTAGATACGTTCAAAAGAGGCTTTTCAGCTCAAAGATATTTGGTGCCTCTAGGCTTATTTGTCAATCACATTCACACCTGATGCTTCCTACAGGTGTATCAACTAAAGTAATCTGCACTTAAACAACTAAATACATATTCAGGCTTTGGCCAACTTACAATATGAAGATAACGATCGTTGTTAATCTTGAGCATCTGCTTGATGGCGACCTGCAAAAAACAAAAACAACAACAACAAAAATCATAACAGTATTCAAGCACCTGATCTTGCACTAAGTATTAAACCGTTGGTGTAAATTGTTTTAAATATGTTTTGATGCATGCAAGAGCAAAATGTTTGTACAATTCGGTAAGTTTTACCTTTTTGCCATCAAATTTGCGCGTTCCCTCGTACACCCTGCCAAATCCTCCGGATCCAAGCATCTTTCCCACGTTATACAGAGACCGAAAGGACTCTGAAAAACAAACAGTAAAATCTAAGAAATATGAGATTGCTAGAGCCATTGTTTCATTTAAAAAAAATATCAGTGCTGGTTGTGTCGAGAAAATCATATTAAAATGGGGAAAATAAAACAAAATAACATTGGAGAAATAACCACTGCCGACTTACCATTACTTGGCTTGACGACGGAGTGATCTGGAGCAGGTGACGGTGGCTCGGGATCAGGCTCTGGCTCCAGATCTGGAGCAGGTGACGGTGGCTCGGGATCAGACTCTGGCTCCATATCTGGAGCAGGTGACGGTGGCTCGGGATCAGACTCTGGCTCCAGATCTGGAGCAGGTGACGGTGGCTCGGGATCAGGCTCTGGTTCCAGATCTGGAGTAGGTGACGGTGGCTCGGGATCAGACTCTGGCTCCAGATCTGGAGCAGGTGACGGTGGCTCGGGATCAGGCTCTGGTTCCAGATCTGGAGCAGGTGACGGTGGCTCGGGATCAGACTCTGGCTCCAGATCTGGAGCAGGTGACGGTGGCTCGGGATCAGGCTCTGGTTCCAGATCTGGAGCAGGTGACGGTGGCTCGGGATCAGACTCTGGCTCCAGATCTGGAGCAGGTGACGGTGGCTCGGGATCAGGCTCTGGTTCCAGATCTGGAGCAGGTGACGGTGGCTCGGGATCAGACTCTGGCTCCAGATCTGGAGCAGGTGACGGTGGCTCGGGATCAGACTCTGGCTCCAGATCTGGAGCAGGTGACGGTGGCTCGGGATCAGACTCTGGCTCCAGATCTGGAGCAGGTGACGGTGGCTCGGGATCAGACTCTGGCTCCAGATCTGGAGCAGGTGACGGTGGTTCGGGATCAGGCTCTGGCTCCAGATCTGGTGAAGGGACAAAAGGCTCCACAACATCCACATCACTACAGGGGCAACAGCACCGGAGAGGACTCTTCATCGCCTTCCACAGCCTGTTGAGGAAAGAACGAATTATTTTCCTCTTCCTGCGTTCTGTAGGTTTTTCTGAAAGGAAGAAAAACAACTGTTTTATTTAAAAAATATCAGTGCTGGTTGTGTCGAAAAAATCATATTAAAATGGGGAAAATAAAACTGACAAAATAACGTTGGAGAAATAACCACTGCCGACTTACCATTACTTGGCTTGACACCGGAGTGATCTGGAGCAGATGACGGTGGCTCGGGATCAGACTCTGGCTCCAGATCTGGTGAAGGGACAAAAGGCTCCACAACATCCACATCACTACAGGGGCAACAGCACCGGAAAGGACTCTTCATCGCCTTCCACGGCCTGTTGAGGAAAGAAAGAATTCGTTTCCTCTTCCTGCGTTCTGTAGGTTTTTCTGAAATTAAGAAAACAATTGAAAACACAACTATTAGAAACATCTCTGACATCAAATTAAGCAACGTTATAATGGCGTCTGAGAAGAGGATTTCTGTGTGCGTGTTTCGGGTGTGTGTCAGACAGCGCAATTACCATTGATCTGTCTACTTTACACCGCCCGGCCTTATTTCAATCTCACCTGTTGAGCTCTCGCTCACAGGAGAAGCCTTCATGGCACCCTGGGCAGTTAGGCCACGTAACGTCTCCTTTGGTTCGACAGGAACTTGACCTGGCAGCGGAGGGCACAGCCATCCATCGAAGCTGTCGGCGAACCTGACAGCCTGACCTGCGGACATAGAAACAGCCGACTCAGAAGACAGAGGTGTTAAATATCCAGGAAGCTCCTGGCTCTGTGTCTATGTCGGGTCTGGCAGCGGATCCTGATCATCAGAACTGGGTCTCCAAACATCACATAGTTAGTTATGTTGTATCAATAATCAATGTCAGTGGGTCAATTACAAATTGTTACTTTAGTTACTCAAATTGAAGCGTTTATTTCATATGCAAGGAATCAAATTCATCTGATCACTTGGGGGATCAAATGGGTTACCTGGCACAATTTTGTTCACATTAATTTAGGCAATCATTGTACATCATACCATACCATAAACAAGTGAAAAACTAAAGCACTCGCCTCCTCTTTCACCCATCATGTGAGCCATCGACATCTTCCTGCAATCTGCAATAAAAACTATACAAAATACAATACAAAATGCAATACAATAAAATACAACTCTCCTCAGAAATACTCCTCCACAGAAAATAAAAAAATAAAACAAAACGAGAATTAATTAATAATAATAAAAAAAGAAATTAAAAACAAACTCCTTCTAAACTAAGAGAAGAAAAATAAAATAAAAATATCCTCAAAAATAACAGGAAAAATATAACTTTATATAAAAAGGATATATCCTGCGATGTCTTCTAGAATAAAAGTCTCCTCTCGGAAATCCTCCAACAGCTTCAAAGTCACAAGATTCGCACAGAAAATGCTCTGCAAAAGTCTGTAAATTCGCCTCGTCTCTCAACCAACAGACAGTGATCGGTTCGAGTGTATATATTCAGTCAGAATTCATAACACGCGTCGCTATAGCAACTCATCGCATGCAGGCACGCGCACATGAGAAGAGCGCGTGAGCGCACGTCGAATCGGAACACATTTATTGCCTTTTTCAAACTTAATTTGGACGTTTTCTTTCATAAATATAAAAATATAATTTTTAATTTTTGGTTCTTTTCCGCATATATAACCATCAAGCCAATCAGCTTTCAGTATCACTAATGCGTCATCGAAATAAAGCCCATTTGTGATTTTACTAATGAAGGAGTGGAGGATGACGTTCGTCATGTATTTTACAATCATATCTTTTATGGAGGACGAAACCTGCAAAAACAATAAATATATACCTGAATAAATAAATCCACAAAATTGTACATAAATAAATAAATGTGTAAATAAATACACAATAATTCCACATATTCCTGCATAAATAAATACACAATGAATTAAATGTGCGAGGAAGATAAATAATTTAATTAATAAAACGAATGTTGGGTAAATAACAAAACATGTTCAAGGAAACAATCGCTAATCTGAAAGTTGACTTTTTTTTCTTTTAACCGTTTATTCTTTTTTTATTATTATTTATTTTCTAGGGTGAATTAAAAGGGTGATTGGGACAGTTTTTGAATTTGTCTAAAATGAAAAACATCAGCTCAACACATGATACATTTCTGTAATACTGAAGATGTTAACTAGCCTATCCATTTGAGGAGGAAACGATGGTATATTATAATGAAAGGATGTACGACATACACTTTTCTGCAAACTGAGCAAAACCATTTGTTTGGTAACGTTTGGGTGATTGGGACAGCACGTCTTTCCATTGATTTAGGGTAGTTTAAGCATATTTGTATTGCACAGTTCATACTTTGATATCATTTTATATGCAATATTTCCTTTTCTGTTCATCATCATTAAGAGTCCATGTTTATGTTTGTTCAACTTTATTTAGTTGAAATCCATCAAAAGAAGGTTTGAAGTCCAAAAGTCAAACCTTTCATTACTGCAGCAGTAAAATTATTACTGCAATCAGTAAAAAAATAAAAAATAAATAAAAAATAAAATAAAAAGAGATTAACTATAATGTTTCTATTTTCAGAATATAGAGCATATAGAGCATAAACAATGGTTCTCTATTGCAAGGCTAATCATTTTCTTAATTAGCAAAGCATTTAAGCACTGTCCCAATCACCCAAAATTATACATTTTGTGTTTGGGTGGATGGGACAAAATAGAAACATGATATTAACAATTGTTTTTACTGATTTTGTAGCAGTAGTGCATCATATTCATGTTTCTATCAAACGTTTGTAGTAGCTATGACAATTTTAAGACCTTATTATTAAAACTACCAAAAGCATGTCATTTTCCTCAGTTCATGCATTTCACGGTCAGCTTCCTGTTTGATGCATGTCCCATGCTCTAGCCATCGCTATTTGGCTTTTGTCAAAGTCACTCAGATCTTTTTTCTTGCCCATTTTTCATTTTTTCATGAAATTTAAGAACTGACTGGTCACTTGCTGCCTAATATATCCAACCCCTTGCCAAGCATTAATAAAAAAATAAAACCATCTCGAGATTAAAGTTGTAAAATTTCGAGAAAAATGTCGAAATAAAATGTTGAGAATAAACTCATTAAATTACGAGAAAAAACTTGTTAAATTTCAAGAAAAAAGTCGAGATAAAATGTTGAGAATAAACTCATTAAATTATGAGAAAAAACTCATTAAATTTCAAGAAAAAAGTCGAGATAAAATGTTGAGAATAAACTCATTAAATTACGAGGAAAAACTCATTAAAGGTGCACTAGAACTTTTTTCTTTTTAAAAGATGTAATATAAGTCTAAGGTGTCCCCTGAATGTGTCTGTGAAGTTTCAGCTCAAAATACTCCATAGATTTTTTTTAATTCATTTTTTTAACTGCCTATTTTGGGGCATCATTATAAATGAGCCGATTCAGTGTACGCGGCCCCTTTAAATCTGGTGCTCCATGCCCCAAGAGTTGCGCTTGCCTTAAACAACATAAAAAAGTTCACACAGCTAATTTAACCCTCAAAATGGATCTTTACAAAGTGTTTGTCATGCAGCACGTCTAATCGCATAAGTACAGTGTTTATTTGAATGTTTACATTGATTCTGAATGAGTTTGATAGTGCTCCGTGACTAAAGCTAACATTATACACTGTTGGAGAGATTTATCCGCTTGTTAAGTTGTGACGTAAAGAACGCCGTTTCCGGGTCCAAGCCTCGACTCGTTTCACTTGAGAATGCTATCGACGGCCGTTTATGAGCGCTATTTATTCATATTAAACATCAATCATTTAAAAAAGTTAAACATTTTAAATACTTACAGTCAACACAACAGTCTCCGTGCTCACAGCGTCACAGATATTAATATTTTAATGATTTATAAAAGATGAATCATTGTCTGGCCATCTGGAATTTTGATATGGAGATAAAGATTGTAATTATATATTTTTTGTAGTATTACACCACTTCGTGTGTGTATATTAGCACCATTTGTTGTTTTCTTGTGGTATATAGAGCGTTAGGACCCGGAAGTGCTGCCGCGTGACGTCAGACTTAACAACCTAATAGAGAATGAAGTTGTGTTTATGAATTATACAGACTGCAAGTGTTTAAAAATGAAAATAGTGACGGCTCTTGTCTCAGTGAATACAGTAAGAAATGATGGTAACTTTAACCAACAGTACATTAGCAACATGCTAACAAAACATTTAGAAAGACAATTTACAAATATCACTAAAAATATCATGATATCATGGATCATGTCAGTTATTATTGCTCCATCTGCCATTTTTCCCAATTGTTCTTGCTTGCTTACCTAGTCTGATGTTTTAGCCGTGCAGATCCAGATGTGTAATCCCTTTCATAATGTTGGGAACATGGGCTGGCATATGCAAATATTGGGGGCGTACACCCCGACTGTTACGTAACAGTCAGTGTTATGTTGAGATTCGCCTGTTCGTCGGAGGTCTTTTAAACAAATGAGATTTATATAAGAAGGAGGAAACAATGGACTTTGAGACTCACTGTATGTCATTTCCATGTACTGAACTCTTGTTATTTAACTATGCCGAGGTAAATAACATTTTTGAATCAAGGGCACCTTTAAATTTCGAGAAAAAAGTCGAAAAAAAATATTGAGAATAAAGTCATTAAATTACAAGAGAAAAGTCATTAAATTATGAGAACAAATTCATTAAATTATGAGAAAAATGTCGTTAAATTAAAAAAAAAGTCGAAATAAAATGTTGAGAATAAAGTTATTAAATTATGAGAATAAAGTCATTAAATTACGAGAAAAAAGTTGTTAAATTATGAGAACAAATTCGTTTATTCTCAACATTTTATCTCGACTTTTTTCTCGAAATTTAACGACATTTTTCTCATAATTTAACGAATTTGTTCTCGTAATTTAACAACTTTTTTCTCATAATTTAATGAGTTTATTCTCAAAATTTTATCTAGACTTTTTTCTCGAAATTTAAAGAGTTTTTTCTCGAAATTTAACAACTTTAATCTCAAGATGGTTTTATTTTTTTATTATTGCTTGGCCCTAATCCTCTACTGTAGACCAGTGCAGTTTTTAGATCAGTATTCATATCATCATATTCAAATCACTTCATCTGATCATGAATGATTAACAGTTCACGTTGCAAAAAAGTGACTGGGAACTAAATAACCTTTGGTCTGAGAGAAGACTATAAACAGAAGAGCATCAGCAAGACTGACAGAGCTGTCAGTGTTGCTGCAGTCACACAAACCATGGCCACTGCACAGACCCTTCTGATTATTGGAATATTTGTTTTAGTAGGTTTTGATGGATGTTTCTCCGTTACTCCTGGTAAGTGCCATTTCACAGTTTACAGTTATTCTTTATTCTATTTTTCTAAACAAAGAAAATGAAATGATGTTTCTTTTCTGGAATTAATTTGAAGAGGAGGAGCAGAACCCAAACTTTTGGTATAACAAGGGTAAAAAGGCTCTTCATGCATCCCTCTCCATGACGTTCAACAGGCACCGTGCTAAAAATCTTATCCTCTTCCTTGGAGATGGTGAGTTAGACCCACAATTTAGACAGATTTTGTGAATTCATCAAAATTAGCAGTTGTTTGGAACAGAACATATTTGCCATTACAATAAATCTGAGCCACTAATTAATTTCGGACAGCATAAAGGCCGTTTACATCATAAATTATAAAGATAAACATAACAATAACTACATCTGTTTATTATAAGTGCATGCTGCTATTATGTCATCTGCCACTTTGAATGCTTGAGCTCTTTAAAGTCAGGTGGATTCTCATTGGCTGTTGGTATTTTTATAGTTTATCAGCTGGGAAAAAAAAACAGGTCTGTGGTCATTGAAATAAAGGTGAAATAAAACAGAATATGATGAAAAAAAAATCTAATGTAAAAATTTTAACTGAAATAAGTTTGAGTACTAAAATTGTTTGAACTTAAACTGAAATATAAATAAATTAAAGCTAAATAGAAATATTTAAAACTCTAATAAAAATGACAAGCACATAAGAAACTACTAAACCTAAAGTAAAATGAATATGTAATAGACAAAAATAAAAGCTAATTCAAAGTATTAATAAATAATATAATAACACTGATTCCAACAATATCATTCCCCTGTATCATTATCATTATAGCTGCGGTTTGGACTTGACTATTCTCATAGAACAATTATTAAAACTTTATAGTTTTAATTATCATTCTTGGCATCAGCAAGCACTGTTATTAAGGTGAAACACTTATTACAACTTATTACAAATTACACTTACACAATGAACATTAGCACAGGGCCTTGGGTTTATGAGGTGTACTTTAAATTTCATGTGTAAATGAAGATGATCACCCAGTCACCACTGTCAATTGTGATCAAAGTCCTAAGATACGTATCAGATAGTCTGACATAAATGACAGTTCACGTCGCACAGTCTACCTTGTCTTTTACCTAAAATATCACTAGGGTCACAATCTAACATGCAATAATCATAAAGGACAGGAAAAAAAAAATGCAAAACCAGCTTTAGATTAGATAATCGTATCATTTACTGTGAAGTCCACTTGTAGGTATAGTCAATTGTGCCTATTCAAAGTTATAAAACTTATGGATAAACCAAAAAGTTGTTATATTTAATAAAGATCAAATGTATAATATTACTGTATGGACTAAGATTATCAATAAATCATAAATGAATCATGCAGTTTAAATCACTCTAAAGACACACTCTGATAGGTTTTTTCAAATAATACATGTGTTTTGTATACTTGTGTGCCTTAAAGTTGTGTAACCTATTGTTTTTGGCCATTGATAAGGCATGGGAATCAGCACTGTAACCGCAGCAAGAATCATGAAGGGACAGATGGAAGGAAAGACAGGAGAGGAGAGTGTTCTGGCCATGGACACATTCCCTCATCTGGCTCTCTCCAAGGTGCAGAAAACTCACTGGCTAAATAGAAGAGATTGATACACTTGAATACTCTTAATAATGTTGTTGTCTGTTTTTTTTCCCCCCCTGTGTAGACCTACAATGTTGATCAGCAGATGCCTGACAGTGCAGCAACAGCCACTGCATATCATTGTGGTGTGAAGGCAAACTATGGCACTCTGGGTCTCAGTGCAGCCGCACGCCGCAAAAACTGCAACAGCGCTAAAGGCAACGAGGTCAAATCAATTCTTCATCAGGCAAAGATGGCAGGTAATGACAGGGAAGACCAAATACCAGGACCGTGTTAACCCATTAATGAGCTGAACTTTCCCAGAGATTTTTAGAACAGAGATTTTCAGTTCTTTTGAAGTGTTTTTTGCATCTAAAGAGAACTTCAGAACAGATAAAATAGGGACTGGTGGGTACATATGGAATACACATCTATTTGAGAAAAAAAAAAATAGTGACTCTCTCACAAAAGCAATTTCACATATCATAACTTCAACTTTATTTATCACAATTTCAACTTTTTCTCGAAACAATAGTGGCTTGTCGAGCTTGATGCATTCAAGTGCTTTGTTGTCGGAATGAACAGGAATCATGGAAGATACCCGGTCTATTCTTGCCTGGAAAATCTTATTGAAACAAAATTATATTTAGTGTCCCATGCACTGACAACCATATAAAAATTCATGATGCTATCTAGACAGTCCACTTGCTGACGATGTAATATCTGTCAAATGACTCAACACTGATCCGTCCGTAGATCTGTCTTGTCTTGTCATTAATGTAGCCTAGTGCATGTTCACATATTTGAATAATCCTTGAAAGCTTACTGTATGTTTTAAACACAGCAAAAATAGCCTTATTTCCGCTGTGTATAAAGCATACAATACTCTTCAAATGATTATTCATATATGTAAATATGCTCTACATCAATGAGAAGACGGATCTAGCTGTTGTGGGGGGAAAAACAACAGCTAATAAATCGTACCTGTCACAGCATTAGCGCTCCAGTCCACCGTGGGTAAAGTTTATGGCATGGCCATCTTAGGAATTTGGATATAAAAATAATTTCTGAACTTCCCAATGGTAAACACAACATCAGAGGGCGTTCATGTGCAATTTTTACCTAGGAAACTCGTATTTACGATAATTCCGATAGCACTTGAAGGCTGCAGTAGTCCTAACTATTCAATAAACATCACAATTTCAAATTCATTTCTTACAATAGCGACTTTCTATGTCAACTAACATTTTAGTTTTCATAATTGCGACTTTATTTCTAATCATTACGACTTTATACCTCACAATTCCAACTTTATTTTTTGTCATTGTGACTTTACCAAAATCTCAACTTCATATCACATAATCTGAAACTTCTATTTTGTCATTTTAACTTTATTTCTCATAACTGTAACTTCACAGTAAATGTCACAGTTGCATTATTTCTTGCAATTGAGACTTCACATATCAAAATTTGAACTTTATATCTCGTAATTTCAACTTTATTTCTCTGAATAGCGACTTTTTCATAACTGGTACTTTATTTCTGACAATTATCACTATTTTCTTTCTATTAAGCAAGATGTGAAAAATTAACCCTAAGGTTGTCTACTTGTATGCCAGTTGTTTTTAAAACAAATTAAATAAAAAAATAAATCTTTTGATTGCAGGCAAACTTTGAACTATTGACTCATTTTCAAACAGTTTGTTGGAAAAATGTATTCATCAACATCATGACTTTGAACCCGATGTACTTTCATTTATGTCTTTTATGGTTAAATGAGCAGTTGAGGCTGAACTCTTATCTGTGACACAATACTAAACTTATTGAAGACAATACAATTTATGTAATTTCCTTGTAACAAATACCTTATCCAAAGGACTGGTTTCATATTTTCCAGGGAAGTCTGTTGGCATAGTAACCACGACACGTGTTCAGCATGCATCACCCGCTGCCAGTTACTCCCACTCTCCTGAAAGAGGCTGGTACAGTGATAAAGAGCTGACCTCTGAAGCTATTACAGGGGGATGCAAGGACATTGCATACCAGCTCATCCATAATACTGATATAAACGTAAGGCCATAACCCTCACAGAACATTGAACTATAGATAAGTTGTCAACTATAGAGCAAACTATCAATCTGAAATCCCTCTATAATTTTATTGTAGGTTATTTTAGGTGGTGGAAGACAGTACATGTTTCCCAAGGAAACCTTTGATCCTGAATACTCCACAGTTACAGGGAGCCGACAAGACAAAACAGATCTCATTCAAGAGTGGTTAAAAAACAGAAAAGTAAGTCAAACACCTCCATAATACATTAAAAATTAAAATTCGGTCGTCATTTATTTACCCTCATTAAGTTTCGGAACTAAATTTGCTTTGTTTCCCATGGAACACAAAAGGAGATGTTTATAAGAATGTTCTAGTTGCTCTTTTCCATACAATAAAAGTGATTGAGGAAATTTTAGTAGAAATTCAAATCAGTATTATTGCAAATCTTGCTCCGTTTGCGAATCTCATTCATGTTCAATTTGTCACAAGAACCAACTCCATGTCATGATTGATGTGAAACTTGACACAACCAAAGCGGTCTATAATGTGTGAAGCAATCTATCCATTCCCATTCATTCCAAGTGCAGATGTGGTTGGTTCATATATTTCCTAAAATCTCCCTTTGTGTTCTGTGGAAGTAAGTTAGCCATATATATATATAGAACAACATGAAGATGAGTAAATAATGACAGGTATTTTTGGATGAACTATACCTTTAACAACCCTAATTTCTTTAGAATTCCAAATATGTGTGGAATAAAAAAGACTTTGATGCTGTCAAAGAGGAACAAACTGATTACTTGATGGGTAAGTCCTCCTTCTCTATTTGCTCTATTTGAAGAGTCTATTTGCGAAAATTCCACCTATTATTTTGATCATACAGTATAAAATCATATCAGTGGTCATCCTTTTTTACCTCAATGTTATTCTCAATGTTTTGATTTTCAGAGATTCTCAATGTGGTTTAATACTGTTGATTTCATTGTTGTGCTTAGGGCTTTTTGAGCCAAAGGACACTAGGTACGAGTTGGAACGAGACCCTTCAATGGACCCATCGTTGACAGAGATGGTGGAAAAAGCCATCAAGATTCTTCGCAAAAACTCTAAAGGATTCTACCTCTTTGTGGAAGATAAGAGGATATTACATGTTATTTTCATTGTGTAACCCTTAAGATGTGTGGAGTGTACTTATTTTTGTGTGTTTTCTTTCCTGTAAGTGGGAGAATAGATCATGGCCATCATGCAGGCCAGGCGAAGTACGCTTTGACTGAGGCTGTGGAATTTGACAGGGCCATTGGACGGGCAGCTGAGCTGACAAGTGAACTTGACACCTTGTCCGTGGTGACTGCTGACCATTCCCATGTGTTTTCTTTCGGTGGCTACTCTTACAGGGGCAATCCTGTGCTAGGTAGGCAAATTCAGATTCATATCAATATCAAAATGATCTGTATCATCACAACTTTTGAAATGACTGTATAGCTTAAAGGGACAGTTCACTCAAAAATGAAAATTCTGTCATCATTTACTCACAATCTTTTAGTTTTTAACTTGTAAAGGCAGGAACACTCCAAGCCGACAGTCGGCAGTTTTTGTTCGTCGGCCGACTTAGTTTTCTCTCCGTACCGTTGGCTGAAGTTGGCTTTTTTTCGGCCATTTCGACATGTTGAATCAGTGTCGGAGCTCGTCGGTCAATCGAGCCATCTGATCATTCTGATTGGCTGTTCAGCTACTGCCACCTGCTGGCACGGAAAGGCATTTCTTCTTACGCAGGCGCAGAACGGACTTTGGCCGTCGGCTGTCGAGCATCAGTTTGGTGTGTCAGGGCAACTTTAGACCCAGACGCTGCCGACGTGAGCCAACCCCGTAGTCTGCTTTTGTCGTCACTAGTTCATCGGCTTGGTTTGTCCCTGTCTTAAGACTTTGTTCTGTGGAAAACAAAAGAAGGGAGGGGGGGTGAATCAGGGGGCTTTTTATACATAGAAAATCAGAGGGTTTCAATGTTTTGTTGTTTTGGACCCTGTTGACTTTATTGTAGGGCAAACATATATATTTTTTAAAAAATTCTAAATATCTTCACTTATGTTCTACAGAAGAAAGAAAGTTATCCAGGTTTTCTGAATGAGGCCAATTATATTAAAATATTTTCCAAGTAGTATTTTTTTCTCAAAAACAAGAACAATTTTAGGGTATTGGGATTAAAAACAACTTTTTTACTTCTTTGTCTTTTAGGCACTTCCTATTCAAAAGCTGAAGATGGTAAGAGCTTTACTAATGCACTTTATGGAAATGGTCCAGGATACCCGATTGGAACTCGTCCCGACATGAATGATACAATCTCAGGTAAGTTTTATGAGTTTAATTGTTTTCCCCTCAGGTGAAGAAGAGACTTTTAAGTGCATGGCACAAGCTGTGTTTTGAAAATACAGATGCCCCATCTTGTGGTCATTTGTGTTACTGCAAACACAGTAACACATTAACTCCCGATTTCACAGACAAGGCTTAAGCTAGTCCTAGATTAAAACGCATGATTGAGTTGTTGCAACTTGTATTGACAACATCTTAAAATATGTCAGTGCTGTTGTTTTGTCTCAAGATGCACACCAGTGATTTTTTTTTCTAGTGTACGTTTATAAAAGCTATTTAAATATCCTAAATGAACTAAGGCCTTATTCTGGCTTAGGCTAAGCCCTGTCTGTAAAACCAGGCCTAAAGATATACTTCATCCAAAAATTAAAATTATTTTATTATGTTGTTCCAAATATAGATTTTCTCTCTGTTGAATGAAACACAAAAGAAGTTTAGTAGAATCTCCAGGCTGCTCTTTACCATATAATAATATTGAATGGAGACTAAATTAAAGCTCCAAAAGTGACAAAAAATGTATTAAAACATATTTTTTTACCTCTATTTTTATAGCACTTTATACAATACAGATAGCTTCAAAAAAGAATGATTCAATGATGCAAACATAGTGTAGTTCAATTCGTCTGTAAAGCAGCATTTCATTGTTCAGCTGAAGTCAGTTCAGTGTTGATTCAGTTCTGTTGTAAAGGTCATCACTTATTAAATTAGTAAGGCTATCCGCTTGTTAAATCGTGATGTAAGGAACGCCGTTTCTAGGTCCTAGCCCTGGCTCGTTTCACTTGAGAATGCCATCTCAACAGCCATTTATGAGCACTATTTATTCATATTAGACATTTAACATTTTAAAAAGTTAAATATTTAAAATACTTACAGTCAACACAACAGTCTCTGTGTTTACAGCATCACAGACATTAATATTTTAATTATTTATAAGATGAATCACTGTCTGGCCATCTGGGATTTTGGTATGGAGATAAAGGTTATGATTATAATTTTTTGGTAGTATTACACAACATCATGTGTGTATATTAGCACCGTTTGTTGTTTTTCTTGTTGTATGAGATAGAGCGTTTGGACCTGGAAGCACTGCCGCATGACGTCAGACTTAACAAAAGTATAAGGCAGCTCTCCAGTGATATCATGAACCAGCTCAGTTCAGTTCTCATAAAATAGTGTCAGTGCAGTCAGCTCAATAATATTGTTGAATATTAAGTGTCCCCAACTAAGCAAGCCTACATGGATATTAAAATAGCCAACAATTAAGATCTGCAGCCAGTACTAACTAATCAGTTCTAATCATAAAATTATTTGATAAAATCTGTATGGTGCCCTGTATACAGTAGCCAGTACAAATGTCAAATGGCATCTGTACAAAGAAAAAACTTTTCCATTTTAAGTACATATTGTGCCTTTTAAATAACAAGGAGAAGTAATGAGATAATGAACAGAACAGGTCAATTAAATTATTAATCAGGGACACTTGGAAACTGGGACAAATGACAGGCACAGGGAAAACAGAACCAAAACACAAAGAACAGAACAGAACCCTGACAAGTATATAAATAATACTATATAATAAAAGTAATCTGTAATAGTTTGTATGAGCTAGGAACACACTGAAATTTATGGTGTATGTTGCTGATTGCAGTAAAATATCATAAAACAAATCAGTAATTTATAACTGTATAAGATAATTAATTAATATTTGACTGTTGTTCCCAGGCAGTGATGACTATCTTCAGCAGGCTGCTGTACCTCTTGATTCAGAAACTCATGGTTCTGAGGATGTTGCAATTTTTGCCAAAGGACCAATGGCCCACCTCTTCCACGGAGTCCAAGAGCAGAGTTACATACCTCATGCTATGGCTTATGCTGCCTGTATTGAGCCATATGCTGACTGCCTGCTAGAAAGTTTAGAACACTCTGGACAACTATGCACTCAGTTCAGCCTCCTGGTTCTGATATTGAGCTTGCTGTCCTCACTCACAGCCCTAATATAATGTGACTAAAGGGGGGTGAGGTGCACTTTATTATAGCATGCTTGTATATCACAGTACATTTGCACGTTTTTCCAATCCAGCTGCAACATTATCTAGACAACTGGAAAGTAGGATGACTTCTTCTACATTGTTTGCAAATACAGTTTGGTTGTTGAAATATCTTTTAAATCCTCTGTGAGGATATGAATAATTTCAGAGGAGATTATAGCACCTATTTCTCTAAGTGGTGGGCAATTACTGATTTATAAATGGCAATAAAATCTGGCATCTAGAAACTGTACTTACCTTTATATTGTACATTTCTCTAACGCCACTCAATAAATGTCTGTATAAATCTACTGTACATAAAAAATAAACCTTTGTGTAGACTTAATTTATGTTTGAAAACAATACTTCAAACATTTACCTTCACAATGCTGGCTATAATGATGTATTATAAATATTGTGGATATTGGGAACAATGTGATTCACTAGTGCCATCTCCAGGTAAAAAAATAAAATAAAATAAAGTGGTTTGAAAGATATCAGTTGTGCTAATGTTTTGTGTAAGTTGAGACGTGTAAATGGCACCTTTTAAAAAAAGTCTGTCAAATAATAGAATGATACAATGTATCAAACTGAATGGAAAATTAATGATATTGTGAGTCTTATGAAGCTGAAATGTACAAGAAAGTTTATTTTTGTACCCGAGACTGAAAATTCATCCTTCACTTAATGCCATTTCCTAATAAGTCTGTCAAATAAAAATGCATTGTTGACACTGCATCGTAATTGGCTATTCCTTTACAAAAAGAAAAAACATGCTTCTTTTAAAGGTGAACTTTTTAAAAAAAAGATGTAATATAAGTCTAAGGTGTCCCCTGAATGTTTTTTTAACTTCCTATTTTGGGGCATCATTATAAATGAGGGCTACTGGCCCTTTAATTCTCGTGCTCCACGCCCACGGAGCTCGCGCTTGCCTTGAACAGTGCATAAACAAAGTTTACACAGCTAATATAACCCTCAAATTGATCTTTACAAAGTGTTTGACATGCATGCGGCATGCATGCGTCGGATTATGTGAGTATTGTATACTGTTATATTGTTTACATTGATTCTAACGGCTAATGCTACGCTGTTGGAGAGATTTATAAAGATTGAAGTTGTGTTTATGAATTATACAGACTGCACGTGTTTAAAAATAAAAATAGCGACGGCTCTTGTCTCCGTGAATACAGTAAGAAACGATGGTAACTTTAACCACATTTAACAGTACATTAGCAACATGCTAACGAAACATTTAGAAAGACAATTTACAAATATCACTAAAAATATCATGATATCATGGATCATGTCAGTTATTATTGCTCCATCTGCCATTTTTCGCTATTGTTCTTGCTTGCTTACCTAGTCTGTTGATTCACCTGTGCAGATCCAGACGTTACTGGCTGCCCTTGTCTAATGCCTTTCATAATGTTGGGAACATGGGCTGGCATATGCAAATATTGGGGGCGTACACCCCGACTGTTACGTAACAGTCGGTGTTATGTTGAGATTCACCTGTTCTTCGGAGGTCTTTTAAACAAGTGAGATTTATATAAGAAGGAGGAAACAATGGAGTTTGAGACTCACTGTATGTCTTTTCCATGTACTGAATTCTTGTTATTTAACTATGCCAAGATAAATTCAATTTTTCATTCGAGGGCACCTTTAAGAAATGTTGCCTGAAAGGTTCTTTGAGGAGCCCAAGTTCTTCCATGGCATCACTGCAAAAACCTCCTTTTGTAATATTTATTTTTAGACTAAGAAACTGAAGACAGGGAAAAACATGAAAACAGATCAAAACAAACTCAAAACGTGACACTGTATATTCTATTCCTTAAACCTACCCATCACAGAAAACGTTTCCCCCTTCTTCTTTTTTTTTTTTTACATTTTCAAAAAACATCACTTATGTATGATTTACAAGCTATTTTCCTCATGGGGACTAAAAATGTCACCACAAGGATTTCGGATATTGTCATCTTTGTGGGGATTTTGTACCCATGTCCAGGGTTTACCTGGACCACAAACGCACACTTTTCAACAAACACTGCAATTTGTGGATCATACCGGGAAAGGATCATCATGATACAGTAGTCTACCCTCATACTCTACTCAATTGATCATTTTGCTCAGGCACTCATAGCACTCAGTTAGTTTTGCTAAGGGATTCTCAAAAGACCATCAATCTGGTCTCACTCTCTCTGGTTAATCAGTGCATCAGTCATCTCATAAAACCTGTGTCTGTAGAAATCTTCATCTATAGTGAACTGGGGCCTCATTTATAAAGCGTGCATACGCACAGAATTGATCTTAGAGTGTGCTTTTGCTTAAATCCATGCCAACGCTTATATTTTAAAAACAGCCTTTGACTTGGAAAAGTGCTTAGCACCACATCAGTGTCTGAGCAGACATATGCACTTTTCCTTGTCAGATTACTGCAGGTTTTTGGAAATCTAAGCTATTCTTGCAGCTCACCATTCTAAATTAAAGGATTTAGATGATGACTGGTGATCCTTTATATGTAAATGATGTTAATTAGGTGTCGTTTACAATGCAGAGAACTGAATCCATTCAGCTGCACACAAGTTCAAGATCATTTGCAATTTATAGATTTCACATCTGAAAGAGAGGCGTAGGCTTTTTTTCTGTGTGTACATTCATTCAATGAATCACATGTACGCACATCTGAGAAATGATTGTAAGATCAAATTTAGGATGAATTCTGCTCAACACTTTATAAATGAGGCCCCTGGGCTGTGCTTTTTTGACCATGGGTTTACCAAAAGATAGTGATGTTTTCTTTTTAATCTATTTGTTGATTTAAAGGTGCCCTAGAATTAAAAATTTAATTTATCTTGGCATAGTTAAATAACAAGAGTTCAGTACATGGAAATGACATACAGTGAGTCTCAAACTCCATTGTTTCCTCCTTCTTATATAAATCTAATTTGTTTAAAAGACCTCCGACGAACAGGCGAATCTCAACATAACACCGACTGTTACTTAACAGTCGGGGTGTACGCCCCCAATATTTGCATATGCCAGCTCATGTTCAAAGCATTAGACAAGGGCAGAATGTCTGGATGTGCACAGCTGAATCATCAGACTAGGTAAGCAAGCAAGAACAATAGCGAAAAATGGCAGATGGAGCGATAATAACTGACATGATCCATAATAACATGATATTTTTAGTGATATTTGTAAACTGTTGTGTACTGTTAAATGTGGTTAAAGTTACCATTGTTTCGTATTGTATTCAGATACCAGAGCCATCGCTATTTTCATTATTAAACACTTGCAGTCTGTATAATTCATAAACACAACTTCATTCTTTATAAATCTCTCCAACAGTGTAGCATTAGCCGTTAGCCACGGATCACAGCCTCAAATTCATTCAGAATCAAATGTAAACATCCAAATAAATACCATACTCACATAATCCGATGCATGCATGCAGTATGCATGACGAACACTTTGTAAAGATCTATTTTGAGGGTTATATTAGCAGTGTAAACTTTGATTCTGCACTGTTTAAGGCAAGCACGAGCTCCGTGGGTGGGGAGCGTGAGCATTTAAAGGGGCCGCAACATGAATCGGCGCATTTCTAATTATGCCCCAAAATAGGTAGTTAAAAAAAATGAATTACAATTTTTTTTCACACACTCCTTTTGGCGGGCTGGGTCAATTCAGGGCTTGTTTTAAATATATTAAATATTTCTTGTGCACTTTAGTTAGATTAATTGAATAAAATTTTTTTTACAAGTGTGCTGAAATCATTGATCTTGCGCTGCACTGACTGACAGCTGCTGTGATTATAAAGGGAAAGTGTGTTGCTTTCTTTGTCATTAATTCACATGAAAACTTGTAGTTTTTCTTAAGACTTTTTGAGTATTTCATACTTCACATTGACAAAATTTATTTTTAAACCTAGTTATTTTATAATGTTTAATATTTAGTCAAAAACAAAGTGAAAAACGATCAGAGGAAATGCTACTTCTATTATGTTCTCCTATGAGGGGAAAAAATAGTAAATTGTGTCATACAATATTTTTGAGAAGGAAGTGGTTTAAAATATACACTTTTACACTTTATATATTGAGTAAATCCAATTCTAAGTCATATTGTCTTTATAAATAGTAGTATTGATGTTAATAAAATGTCTATGGAGTATTCAGGTGTCAACAAAAGGGTAAATTGAAGACATGAGGCAAGAAAAATGGTAAAATGTGATTTATTGTGATAACAGTGACACTAAAGTGATGAAAAAAGAAAGACACAGA
This sequence comes from Chanodichthys erythropterus, assembly GCF_024489055.1. Taxonomy (NCBI): domain Eukaryota; kingdom Metazoa; phylum Chordata; class Actinopteri; order Cypriniformes; family Xenocyprididae; genus Chanodichthys; species Chanodichthys erythropterus. The sequence continues at coordinate 3,590,394 of NC_090230.1, forward strand.
TAACAGAATGTGAAGTAAAACTTTAAAAACAATTGTATGTATCTTGATTAATTAAATTGATTGTGCACTAAATAAAGATGTCAACTGAGGAGCTGTGAAAGAGCAGAACCGACTCCCGTTCTTTTCATTTTATCCTGTTTTTACAGGTATAGAAATCTGTCTGACGGGTCTCCATTGCTCTGAAAAAAAGGGGGATGACGATGAATTACAAAAGTGAAGAGAAAAATAAGTGTCATCCTGTAAACAAATGTAGGAGATGTAGACGACTGCATAAATTAAGACAATGTCAGGCGTATGGGGTAGAATGTCACGAATGTGGAAAGAACAATCATTTTGCAAAGATGTGTATGACGAAAGGCCTGATAAAAACAAAAACAAGAGCATCAAGAAGTGTTGACAACGTTGAGAATGATTTTGACGTTGACATATTGGTACAATCCTGCGCATAAATTCAAATACATCAGTAGAACAAAATTATAAAGCATGGTATGTTAATGGTCATTTGAATGGAGTGGATGTCAAGTTCAAACTCATTACACATACATCATATTACGCCCCTGGCCTTTACGTCCAACCTAGAAAGTGTTGTAGCTTTCACGTCAGGCCCTGCAGCCATTAATTTTCGGTCAATGACTGTGCCCCATGGGTTCTAGACCAGCATCAAACCAGCATCACAGATACAACCTGGAAGTATTTGGGTGTCAAATTCAGTCCCTGGGGAGGCCTGACTTGGCGGTGGCTCTTGACAGTTGGTGTTGGAAAATTGGGAAATCCCATCTTAAACCCTCTTAGAGGGTGATCCTGCTTAATTAGCATGCCATTCCATGGCTGTTCTTCCAAGCTGACCATAGTGAGTCAGCGACAGTGTACTCCGTAACCTCGATGGGAAGATCATGTCCAACTGTGATGGGCTGTTATATACAAGGAACCAGGATGGTGGTCTGGGGATTTGAAAGCTCGCTCAACACATCCCATTAGATTAAGTGAGGAGACTCTTTCTCCCCTCACTTTTCCAATTCGTTAGTCCGGTTCATGATGAATAGTTCCAATGTGGAATCCAACTTCGAAATGACCTGGCAGAGAGTTGGTGGCAAATAGAGCCTGCATGTCTAAGTGGAGAGGAGAACGCAAGAGTAGACACCACTGACTCACTGACGCCGATGTGTCCAGTTCGTGTGACTGAAGGCTGGAGGAATTCCAAAGATGGATGGCCCTTCCAGCTAAGGGTGTGGGGATGTCCAGCTTCCATCATTCCCTTATGAGTAGGCATGTGACGATATCAAATTTTCAAGTTGCAATAATTGCTGAGGCTTTTACCATGGTATTCTGTATTAGTCTCTGAACAAACAACGTGTGTCAGTTTAACACAAAAAGAATAAAGGCATATTTACTTTTTGTCCACTATTCTTTGAATTTTCATTCTACATCATTGTCTTCTGTGTATCAAAATATTTCCTTGTGTCATTGCAATCATGACAGCTGTATCAGTGTCCTTATTTGCACATATATTTCATTTGAAGAAGACATGATTAATGTGTGCATACACAGTGCTGGTTCATGTTTAGAGCACTAGAGTATATGAAATATGTCCATAAAAACTTGAAACTCTGTATATGATCTACGATCCACGCTGCAAGCATTGTTAAACTCATCGCGACATTCCGCGCAGAAACAACTCTTATGCACACTCTGCATGTTGTAATATGTTGTTTGAATTCTCCACTGTAATGCAATCTCATGCATAATACAGTGCAGTCACTGAGTTAAGAGTTCATTCTCATGAATAAATGCAGAGAAGTGCTCAGAACCGTATGACATAGAACCGTGTTCTCCAGCACCGACTGCCAATCACACACTCCAGATGTACACTTCTACGTCAGAGTCTGTGATGTTGCTTCGACTTTGCTTTTCAACCTGGAAGAACAAAATTACTTAGAAAAATGCAAAAATAACCAGTTTTCACTTGCTGGTTAAATTAATGAGTGTTTTAGTGTTTACAGTGATGTGCAGCCTGTACATATCTGTTCACATCTCAAAAAATGTGTTTAAAAGTGCCACTTTTTGGGGGTGAGCAAAACCTTGCCATTTTTGTGTATATCCATTTAAATGCAAATGAGCTGGTGCTCCTGGCCCCCTTTCAAGAAAAGGGTGGAGCTTTAAGAGCTCATGCTCCAGCGAAATGGTCTAGCACCCATGGAAAAATACAAGATATTCTCCATACATTTTAACCAATAAAAACAATGATTGAAGCTTTCAGACACAAGTTTTTTATAGTTTATTTGAGGCTGTTATTATTATTTTTAAAGACAAATGTCGAGAGTGCATTGTTGTATTGGTCTCATGGCTCTGCTTTTACGTGTGCACGCTCAGACTTTGTCCTGTGCACTCATGAATCTACTATCTCTTTCTCAGAAAGTGTAGTGTTGTAAGAGAAGACAATTCTGACAACATTGGTGACAGCTGTGTGCAATGATCAATGATGACTGGGACAAAGGATTATGGGAGATGGAGTCTGTGATCATGAAACAGTTCGGGGTGGAGTGCCCACTAGTGGCTAACCAGGGTACTCCAGCAGGTGATCATGATAACACAAAGTACTAGATGTAGTAGATTTTGTTGTGGAGTGTACTCATTTTTGCATCACACTTATTTGAGTAAAACTGAAAAATGTGTAATCTAAGTTATATTATTAACCTTACTTTCATGTTATAAGTTAAACATATGTTATATTAAACTTAATCTTGTCAACAATTTGGAAATGGTTTTTGTATTCATTGAGATATTGTTTAAAATGTTACTTTTCAAAGGGGGTGTACTCATTTGCACTGAGCACTATAGCTAGGTTATTTATTGAATTATTTTATTTAGTGAACCGCATACTGATCATCAGGTAAGCCTAAATCAGCAAGAGCACGACTCGGTGACAACGTTCATGGATAGTATGAAATTTTGTTTGGTTGGTAATCAGTCCGTGCATTTCTTTTAACGAGAATTAATTCATTAAGCACACCATCAAACGGAGAAAACAACAGTACTCTTGAAAAACTAACAATATAATTAATTGCTGAGTAATGAGAATGTTAAAATGTTTTAAGGGGCATTTTTTGCATGTGTATAGTAACTTAGACCAGTTAGCCTATCATTTGCTCATGGAAACAGAGGTGAATAAAAAAGTGTTTTATATTTGGTTGGTAATGTATTTGCACGTGCGTTCTCGTTGCGGGGTGTTGTATGGAGTGTGGGCACCCACCGGCAGAAACATAATATGACACATATTCTCCAGCAAACCGGCAAACAACAAAACAGGACAATCTCATGCACTGAAAATGTCAGAAACTGTCAATAGTGGTTTTCAGCCTTACATGTTCATTCATCCGTCATCTGACTGTACTATGAATAATAAATGTGCGTTTATGAATTCCGAAGACGGTGAGCATTGTGGGATAAAGATAATGACATAGTTGTAGTCTCCTGGTGCCTTCACATGCTATCAGAAATTTCATAATTCCCACTTCTGAAGTCGTGATTACAGGCTCATCACATTCAAGTGGGCGACTTCATATGGCGTTAATGTGCAATTTTTAACTAGGAAACTCGTATTTACGATAATTCTGATATAATGAGAGGGCAGCATCAGTTTAAACAGGCAGAGACAATGGTAGCTTTAGCAACAATGGCTGTACAACAAGCTCTTTCAGAAGGGCAATTTGGAAGGACTAACATATGACATGTGATACTTTGTCTGGATCTGAAGTTTGTGCTCAACGTGTTGGTATTGACCCATCTTTCAGAAAAAACTTTTTTTCAAAATCCAGAATTAAAAAGACTGCTGTGAAGCAGTCTGCCTTAAAATAATTGGATCGTATAAGACTTTACTGATTTTCTTCAGGACATTTCATTTGAAAATGAACCACAGTGTACTCAGCGACTCAGATGGTGGGAGTCTATGGAGACACTTATATGCATTAGTACATCCCAAAACGCAAGACTTGTAATGCCTCTTTGGTGCAGATATTGTAAAACTCCAGCTGCTACAGTGAGCAGCATACAGAAAATGGCGGACTCTGTGCTTCTCAGTTAGGACTGTATCTATGCTAGTAGGGTAGATTGTCACCGGCTGTGGGTGGGGCTTCTCCCTACAATGACGTCATTGCAGGGGGGAATCTGAATCAGCTTGTTTGAAGAGACTGATTTATGGAAATAATATTACAAAAATTGTGTTCTCACAAACTGCGGACACACATCAGTGTTCAAACACCTTTTAAACATTAATTTTGCATAATAGGTCCCCTTTAATTGTATTCACATTCAGTGTTCCTTAAAGTCCCCCTGTATTCAATAATTGTATCCCCTAATAACACTTTGATCATCAAAATGACATTTTTTCCCCCTGTGAAAATAATTTCTTCATGCCTTAAAACAGCTTGAAAGTAAATCTACACCCTTACTTCATTTTGTATTTGCAGAACCATGAATATGCATATTAGTCCTAGCCTCCTCAATCACACCAGCTCAGACTACATGATCCACTCAGTCAAATGTAGTAAACACTACACAGTGGCAAGTGGAGATATTGGTTTAATTCAGCCATATACTGAATGTTTGAGCCAGAAACTGATACAGGCATATAGTGTTGTGCTGTCACTTAACTTTACAAAACAATATAAGACACGATGGCACAATAATTACTTGGATTATCACTCTTTTAATCCAGACCAACTCTCTTCCATGTATATGCACCCTTGTCTACCCCTCCTTCCTTCTCTATCTCCCCCTAGTGTTCATTATAAGTAATAACAGCCCAAGTAGACACAACATCCCCCAATACAGAAGATATTTTCCTCTCTACCTTAATCTCACCACTCATTACAATGAAATAACAATAACACATTTCCATCCAACAATTAAACAATGTATCTAAGGAAGTACAGTTATTTTAACATTACTTTTTTTCTTCTTTTATAACTTCCTGAACAGAATATTGCTTGAGCACAAAAACAAGCAACAGAACGTATTCCAGGTGAAAAAAGTACACTTCTATAATGTATTTAAAGTTTTCACGCACTAATTTTGTATTTAATATACTAAAAATTCTTCTTTAGTACTTCTTATGATCATCTTAAAAACATCTAAGTGTACTCAACTATGCTATTTTGAGACCATGAAATATGAACTAAAATGTGCTTGTAATATACTATCTCTGTATTTAAAAAATATATTTAGCTACCACTTATAGTACACTATGTGTTCAAATGTACTATAAGCGGTATCTAAATCCATTTTTAAATACAGAGATAGTCTTTTAAAAGCACATTTTAGTTCATATTTCATACTGTCTCAAAATAGCACAGAGTACACTTAGATGTTCTTAAGATGATCTTAAGAAGTACTAAAGAAGAATTTTTCGTATATTAAGTATAAAATTAGTGCACGAAAATAGAGCACTTTAAGTATATTATAGAAATGTACTTTTTTCACCTGGGATAGGCAGTTTATAACTACACTTTTACATCTTGAAATTTTTGAGCAATGATGGAGGTTTGCGTGTTTTTGACGGACGTCCCTCGGCCCGCTGAAAGTTCTCAGTTTTATTACAGATGGAGGTTTCCTCCGCAAGCTCAGGTGCAGGGTCAGGAATCTGAACAGCTTGTGCCAATTGTGAAGAATGCCATTTCCTATCCATCCTCCAGTAAGAAGGTATTCGGACCTACTTGTTCCTCAATTCGGACCTACTTGTTCCTCAACTCCCATGTACCACCAGAACGAACCGGGTGCTAGTTCAGAGCTAGCGCTAGTGCCAGTTCAGAGTTGGTTCAACTGAGCCTTCTAAGAACCAGTTTGCCTTTCCACAGGCTAGAGAGCAGCACAGAGCCAGGTCTTGCGTGACTGTATACGTCTCATATTTCACAGCAAAGCTAGCACTGCAGTGCCAAACACAAACACACCAAGCTCTGCGGCTTCCCGCAGAGCGATCGGTGCATGACATCAAAGAACCGCGAGAATGATCCAAAGGCACAAGGAGTCGTATGCTCTACAAATGCTCCCGCGGATCCGCGGCACTCCGATGTCACCCGCCGAATCGGTCCGCGCTGCTCCGATGCATCTCGAACAAGCCTTCTATCAACAATTGCGGATGTTTCACTACTGTTGATGCTCATGGCTTTGCGAACCTACAATTGCATCCAAACACGGCTTGACATAATTTGTATATAGACAGAGATTACAATCGAGCTGCTATTAGCTCGATTAGCTGCCATTTCAAAAATGGCGGTGACAAGTTTCTTGTTGGTCAGGGTAACCCCGCCCCAGCCCCTGACGCAAGCGGTTCCTACTTCTAGCCCAGTAATGTTTTGGTGCTATTTACGAACCACTTTTCCTGGTTCTGAGCTGGTGCTTTGGGTGTCGAAACACAAAGAACTGATTTGAAACTAGGCTCTGGCTCCGAACCAGCACTCAAATGGCCTTGGCGGAAAAGGGGTAATGGTGGCATGAGGAGTAGAGCGGTAAACTTGGAGAAAGTCTGTAACAGTAGGCCTACGCTTCCATGGCTTAGATTAGGGCTTGTCAACTGGCGGACCAAGGGCCAAATTCGGCCCACCAATTATATTCATCTGGCCTGCGCAACCCCATCTCCCTCCTCCTCTTTTCCTGGCGGTGCGGTTAAATGTGGTTTGATATCGTGGCCGCAGTGGCGCATGCAGCTGTACGGCTATATATGCACTGTTTGTACCATGCACGCTCCTTCGACTGACCTGAGAAACGTTTTCCGTGCAAATATTTAAAGGTGCCATCAAACTTTTTTTTTTTTTTACAAGATGTAATATAAGTTTAAGGTGTCCCCTGAGTGTGTCTGTGAAGTTTCAGCTCAAAATACCCCATAGATTTTTTTGAATTCATTTTTTTTAACTGCCTATTTTGGGGCATCATTATAAATGCGCAGATTCATGTTGCGGCCCCTTTAAATGCTCACGCTCCCCGCCCACGGAGCTCACGCTTGCCTTGAACAGTGCATAAACAAAGTTTACACTGCTAATATAACCCTCAAAATGGATCTTTACAAAGTGTTCGTCATGCATACTGCATGCATGCATCGGATTATGTGAGTATGGTATTTATTTGGATGTTTACATTTGATTCTGAATGAATTTGAGGCTGTGATCCGTAGCTAACGGGCTAATGCTACACTGTTGGAGAGAATTATAAAGAATGAAGTTGTGTTTATGAATTATACAGACTGCAAGTGTTTAATAATGAAAATAGCGACGGCTCTCGTCTCTGTGAATACAGTAAGAAACAATGGTAACTTTAACCACATTTAACAGTACATTAGCAACATGCTAACGAAACATTTAGAAAGACAGTTTACAAATATCACTAAAAATAACATGTTATCATGGATCATGTCAGTTATTATCGCGCCATCTGCCATTTTTCGCTATTGTTCTTGCTTGCTTACCTAGTCTGATGATTCGGCTGTGCACATCCAGACGTCTTGCCATTGTCTAATGCTTTGAACATGGGCTGGCATATGCAAATATTGGGGGCGTACACCCCGACTGTTACGTAATGTTGAGATTTATATAAGAAGGAGGAAACAATGGAGTTTCATACTCACTGTATGTCATTTCCATGTACTGAACTCTTGTTATTTAACTATGCCAATATAAATTCAATTTTTAATTCTAGGGCACCTTTAAACAGTTATTATGTTATCAAGGTGATATCAGTCTTTCATGAATTAATCATTCTTTTGTCTTGATTCTTTTCCATGAATTGGCCAAAAGCACTTGCATAACAATCTGAAAAGATTTTAGATTCGGACCGCTCTGTCACTTAATCATGAGGTGATTTCTTGGTCAGTAACAACAAATACAGAACAAATAGTGCTGTTTTCAGGCGTTTTACTATTTTACTTTGCACTACGCAGCACGTCCCAGTGGATAACGGAACGAAAGCTTAAAGGAGCCGCGTTTATTCCCGGTCACCATTATTAAACAGCGTTGCGACATCCAGTAGGAAGTGTTTCAATTCTACACACACCTCTCGCTTACAATCTACAAATCACTTGATGATTAAACTAGTTTTAAATCAGATGAAACAGCCTCAACATTCCCAACAAGACTGATGAGGAAACAGGAGAAACATGCCATGAATGAAGATATGACTTTTAAATCCCAAAATCACCACACTAACACACAAACTTTTACCATTAATAAACTGTAGTAAATTACCATGGTTTGTGGAAATATGTAATATATTGAATACTATGTTATAGCCATTTATATTGCAACATATTTATTAGGTGGGTAGGGGGATATATAATTTATTTCTTTGTGAAGGTGTGTATAGTTTTTACCTGTGTTTAGGTGTTTTTTATAGACCAATATAACATATCATAATATAATATCATTTGACAGTGGTAGTGAGTAGCCATGCATGGTTTTACCTGTGGTTACCAAGTCTCACTGTGATGATATTTTCATTTAAGTCTAATAATTAATAAAATAATTTTTACAAATAAGACCATGTGTCTGAGAAAGACAGGACTGGTGGAAATTGCACTTTTTCTCATTCATTCGTAGACAAGCCCCGCTGAGACGTTTGAGTGCAGCATCCAAAGCAACATCTTGCTGTGTATGCCGGAAACAGATTATGTCATGTAAGTAATTCTGAACATTGGGAACGCCTTTGAGTTTTGACATCATTTTCTGAAATGCGGCCAGAGCCGATGCGAGACCATATGGGACACGGCAAAACCGAAAGAGCCCGTCATGTGTGATATAGGCTGTGAGGTCACGGCTATCTGGATGGAGCGGATCCTGATGGTAAGCATTTTCCAAATCAATGGTAGAAAAAACTGATAAGGCAGCTAAAGTCTCGTCCATGTGTGGCAGAGGGTAAGCATCCACTATTATGGCCTTATTAGGCTCCTGCAAATCAACACACATTCTAATTCCTCCTGTCTTCTTTTGTATTACAACAATCTTTGGTTACCTCTAAAACACCACTATGTCCAACTGCCTTGAGCATCCGGTGTGAGGTCTGAACGCACTCTGACAATGGAAGTGATCTCTCCCACTCCTTGAAGTATAAGCGCGAGAGATCACTTCCGGCATCAGAGTGCATTCAGACCACACACACCGGATACTCAGTGGTGTATTAGAGGTAAAAAATTATATAAATACTGTTCGGTTTCTCACGCAAACTGATTGTTTTCGTGTCTTAGGACATCAGTGTGTCGTCACGAGCCGCAGGGTTTAATTTGGATTTGTCTGTGCATGTTTTTTTAAGTTTTTAAGTTCTTATGGGTGTGGAACGACATGAGGGTGAGTAATTAGTGACAAAAGTTTCATTTTTGGGTGAACTAATCCTTTAATATAATAAAAATATATAGACTACATATATTAACTAATAATTATAAACTAATATTGTGCAAATGATTTGTAAGTACTTTATTACTGTATACTTTTTATAAAGTGTTACCCAATAAAGTAATAGACAGAGAGTGAATGTGCATTTTCATTCAGCACGTCACCTTCGCTCTTTCCGCCATGCGCTTTTCATTAGTGTTGGGCTTGTTTACATCAGAGTGTGTATGCCTCTTTGACGCAGCAAACAGTGTTGTTGTGCATTTTAACCAGCTGATAAGAAAAGTGTTCTTAAATGTATTCTAAATAATTATTCTTTGTATTTTGACAACATTATAACAATATTGTGCACCGTATACCGGCATGTCTACTTGCAAGTAATGCGTGGCTGAGGAAACCCTCTGGTCTCTCGAAGAGACAGTAGGATTGCCCCGCACATTAAATTGTGCCATCTCCTCAGGGCCGAGGCTGGGGTTCTTGGTTGTGAGGTCCGCTAGGAATGGTTGTTCAGCAGCCCCCAATGGGCCCTACGGTGGCTTGACCTGATTCTCATCTGGGATTTCCTCACCTTGGTCATTGATGTAACAGTCTGAAATGAGTTTGCTCCTCACACTGGTCTGCGCAAAGGAGAAAGTGGACTATTATGGGCTCTACAAGAATGTGATAGCATGGGAACTATGTGTGAGGAAGGTATAGGCCTTTGGGTTTCCCTTGGGAGTAATGGAAGGATATCGGCAGCAATTGGACTCAGGAAGGCAAGAGTGAAGTCCTTCGCTAAGATGATGAGTCAGAGGTGTCTCCTCTACTTGTTAGATCTTGCAGAGTTTCCTTTTGTCCCTGAAGTCTTAAAATTTCAAAGTGATTCGGACAAAGCTGGAAATGGTGGCTAAAGGGGGCCACAAAAAATAATAGATGCATAACTCACTGGCTGAGCACCAGTGAGTTTCTCCATACATGAGGACAAGGTCAGAGGGCAATGAGGGTGTGGTGGGGGTAATAGAAGAATGATATCCCAGATGCTAAGATAAGTTCAGGCTGGTGAGCGATAATCACAGTAGAGGAGGTGTGGGGTCAGTTTCACCGCTCTGGTAGTGTACCCGCTGGGGGTTGTGGTGGAGGGTTAGTTTGGGAGTTCAGGACTGTCTGGGGTTGACTTGTCATAGTCAACCCTGTGGGTGGGTGTGGGACTGGGGAGGCATTTTCGGGGTTATTTGCAAAGGTTTTATGCAATATTCCAATTTTGTGCTTAAGTAAATTCGCAACTTTGGATGGAAACATAGCTATTGAAGATCACATGTACTATCTCTGTAATTCTAACTTTTTAGCACAATTATTATAGGTGCGTCGCAATTCGCGTAATTATTCACTATTCTATGACTTTTTAAATAGTGCGAGTAGTGTGTTCACACTGAAAATTCCAAAAAGAAAAAGTACACTTTAAATACCCGGATGATGCACTAAATTAACGGAAAAAACGAAGTGTGGAATGTTGGACACTTCGTGCACTCAACTGTCGCAGCTTTAATTACGTAGTGGAGGGGAAGGGAGGGTCGTACTCCATTGGCCCTGTCTCGAATGGCACACTCCGGACTTGTGGACTTTCTCAGAGTCCACACTTTGGTGACGTCATGTATTGCAGACCTATAGGGCCCTTGGCGCGAGTCCACGAGGGCGCATTGAGAGGTATTTTTGGGACAGACTCGATTGTCACGCCGGAAATAATGGTCTGGTTGTTTTTTGACAGGAGCTGCAGGTTCGGGGAATATGCTGCCTATTGTTGTTGTTGTTTTTACCATTTTACCTCTCCATACAGAGCCGAATAAACTGAAAGATCATCTCATCAGTCCCTTTATTAGATAAATATCACAAATATCTTATACAAATATTATATTTAGCATTGAGAACAGGTTTCTTTTGTTTTGCAACATATACACATCCTGCTTTTGCTTAATATATACATGCTTATTTAAATAATGTATACAGTTGTAAAAATACATAATAATTTTATTTGAACTAAGATTACAATTTTAACACATAATAAACATGTGCGTGAGTTTCAGATGATTTTACAGGTTTAAATATAAATACTAGGTTTACATATGACTCAGTCAAGCCCTGAAATTCGGTTCTATTTATTTAATGAATCGTAATGCGATCGTATTATTAAACGTGCTATTATTATGTTTGAGATATCAACCACTGGTCGATGACCATAATGTTTATACTGTAGGTAACAACTGGTAAAATGTACACCTAGGTCATAAAAACCGTAATAATACCTAACGTTACACTTAAATATTTTCTTCTCATCCATGTCATCAATCTCCTCCCATCCGTTGTCTGATTGATATTTCGCAAGGATTCCTGGGTAGTTAAAGTGCGCGGAGCCTGCATCTATGCGGGCTTCGCTGAAGACCGCTTCAAGGGTACAAAGGAGGCGCTGCTGAGCACACTTCAGAGCGTTAAAATGCTGAATGGGACGGCCATAGACAGTAAAAGAAATGGACACAGCGACCCCATTGGAACTCAATTGAGACAAGTGACGCCCATTTTTAGCGATTTTTAGCACTTCCGTTTCTGACGCGCAGACTCAAACTAAGCTTGATGACGTCAGCAACCTGTCTGACAGATGTAAATCTTCTAGTAGCTGTGCGTGCAAACTGCCATCGTTGATCTGGCAGAGACGGCGAGCTTGAGCGGGGAGTTCTTTGGCGTGAGTAAGCAGGAGTAAGTATTCTGATTAATTATTTTGTAATTCCTGATTAATTATAGTATTTTAAAATGTAACGCCAGTACGCCATATTAAGATAATGCATACTATTGCCTGCGAGCTTCTCCTCCTGTCTGTACGGTAATTTCTCTACTGTGCGACAGAGAGTCGAGTGGTTATGACGCAATCGTTAGCCTATTTTTACAAAAACTGTTTCTACGGGGCCATAATGTAACATAGAAGGTAATGGAGCCCTTTATACATTGTCGTGTATGTTTAGAAATAAATAATGGACAAATTGAGTCTTTAAACGCCTCAGATGTAAAGTTATTCGCTGTCAAAGTGACTCAAAAATGAATGGGAGTCAATGGGATGCTAACGCAAGTGAAGTTCTGCTACAAGATGGCGGCACGCGGCCGACTTCAACTTCCGGTCGACTTCCTTGGGCACTGGGGACGGCCTACGGACTCGTAGACTCGGCGAGCACGCGCAATTTAAGTCCACGAGACAGAAAGTCCACATAAAGTTCGCCATTTGGGACAGGGCCGCTGTTAAATGACAAAATAACCTTATACAATTCACGCACTACATGGATGAGTGCATAGCGCACAGGTACACAGTGTATAAGTGCATAGTGTATAGTGCGTCATTTGGGACGTAACTTATGTTTTAATATTGCTGCAAGCATTTACCATTATTTGGGAAATTCTTGCGGATGAAATTCAGTTGGGAGTGGGATGAAAATTTCCCCATGCAGATTTCTCAAAGGGTCAAGTTGGACCACTACATATCACTACACTACTGACAACAGACAATTTATATGCCATATTAAATTTTACACAGATGATGAACAAGACTTACAGAAGGGCACAGGAATTTTTTGTTTTTTTAAAAAGATGACAAATCATTTATAATAAATGCTGCAATATTCCATAAAAACAGAAAAAAAACTGTCAACTTTGATTTCGTGATTTTAACACTCTGTAGGCTACTTCTCGAGTTTTCCCGTTTTCTTTCCTGTCAAACACTAAATATGGCGCTACCTCGACTATTATGATATTTGTTAAGCATTTATGAAATATTCATGAATAAAACTGATGCTTTACAAAGGTTACCTCGTTAAAGCTCAAAACAAAGTTTACCTCACAAGTGTGACGCATGGACTTGACCTCACCGCCCCAACAAACATGGCGACTGTTGCTCGACACCGCTCGACACATTAGAGTTACGTTTCTATGGCAACACTGCAACTCTCGCGATGATAAAGAGTGCGAGACTGACTGCGGCGCCCTATTTCCTTTCCTCGCTCGCTGTAAATAGGCAAGTGCGTGAGCTCTGGCAGAATTCAAGTCATCAACGGTCACAAACTTTAGTCACAAACAACGTTTAACTTTAATCTTAAGGCAAGTATTACATCAGCGGTTAACAAATTAGGTCAGAGTGTTGTTTCTGAACCGCTTCGGTGTGTTTTAGTCGTTTGTTTGAGGCGTAAACAGTGCAAAAGAGGAGTTGTGGGTGGGTTTGACGGTTATGGCAGCACCGCGACCCATTAAAGGGATTCTGAAGAACAAATCCAGTATCAAAGCCCGACCCGAAGAGCCAGTCCAGGACACCCCAGAACCAGCACCCCCTATAAACTCTGAAGACGACCAACAGTGAGTAACATTAAATGGTCTTTAAAACAGGTTAAATCAGTCAGACAGGGCGTCTATAGCAGTGCTACAGTCAGCATGAGACCTGTCAATCAAACTCTGAAATGATGTTGACCTGAACTAATTCACTCAACCAGTCCTTTAGGTTCAGTTTAACTGGTTTGTTCCAGTTGGATTACTGGGTTTGTAGCATAGGTTGCTAATAGGTTAGCCACTGACCTGTCATGTCAATAAACCATCCAAATGGAATGATCACAAATCCGACTTATTCTTTACTAACCAGCTGTAGTTTGATCAGATTTGAAACCGTTATTTACCAGATGCACAGCTCCAGTGGGTAACGTTATGTGAAATAGGGTCCAGTGATATGATTTTAATCCAGTGATATGTAGCAAAAGTATGAAGTGTCTTGAGTCAGTCATTTTACCTTGACCAAACATAAAAATTCAAAACTGATATTTTCATGTTATAATGCACTTTCATGCTCTAATGCAAAAATCATTAATAACATTATTACATACTTAAAGTGGATCATTAAGGCTGCGGTATTCAAATGGGTAGAAATGTCTTAAATCAAATTCATATTCATTTATATTTTAAGGTGAATGATTTCATGACTTAAGCATTAACTGGGTGAGTCATTTAAATAAATTTAAATGAATATAATGTCACACTAGACACTAAAAAAAACTTAATAGTTCTAAGAAAATGTTAAAGGTAATGTGATTTCTCTTAGATAACATGAACATTGTTAAAAAGAAGCTCACATCAGTTAAATGTGCAGTAGGAAATATGGGAAATGCTAACCATTAGCCCGCTAGCATTGAAGGCATATGATCTCACCTCCCCTGAAAATCGCTGTCCAAAAAAGCACCTCATCCAAAACACATGAACGCGCACACACCGTTGTTCTTGGCAAAGCGTCACAAGAGACGTTAAGAGCGTTAAACTACCTCATGTCTCAAAGCACATATTATTACAATAATGATGAACGTAAACCACAGAAAGCTTGTACCTGACTGCTGCAGATTAATTTCGGTGTTGATACTGTTGACATTGAAACATATAAATCCTAATCTGAGGAAGTGAACAGCTCTGGTTAGAACGTCATGAGTTGCCATCTCTTGATTACGTAAGTTATGGCGTGAACGCAGCATAAGCGCATTGTTTCGAATCGGTTGGAACTGTAAACAGTGGCTGCTGTTTGTTTATGGTGCTCTGTGACTGAGGTCTAAATTTTGCATAGCATGAAACGTGCTGATGATGTGATGTCTGTGTGAACAGGGTATGCGAAAGTATGTAAAAACATACGTTGACAGGCAGGTTGGACATTGTATTCTTTCATTCAGACCGAATGTAATGATTGGATGAACATTTTATGGTCTTAAGCCTTCCACAGACAATATATTTATAAAATACATTTAGACCATTTAACATGGTGATCTTTCTCAGTATATGAGGAGACTTTCAACCAATATAACAAAAATGTTTCTGTAGAGAATCACCTATTGCACCTTTAAGTCAAATCAAAACATTTCAACATAAAGGGAATAACAACATTTGTCCTCTCACTCTGGCTATCATAAAACACAGCTGTCACTGCAGATTTATAAAATTAGATGAGTTTTTTTTTTTTTTTTTTTTTTTTTTTTTTTTCTTGGGCCTGGAGGACAACGCATGTAAAAATTGATCTCATTCATTTTGACATTCACTCTTCCAGAGACACTCGTAGGAGTCATGGATGTCCGTCTCTCTGTTGATTTACCTTCTCTCCTGGAGGTCAGAGAAGTTGTCTCATATCAAGGATGGGACAGAAATAAAGACAATCCCATTTCGTTGTTAACTGAGCCAACTGGCTTTCATCTATATTCAGCACACATTGATTTGTTCTTTTAGTTCGACCAACATTTGAACAGGATTTTTCAGAAACCTCAATAAAGGAGACATTAAACCTCTTGGTTATGGAGTTGTTGTGTTGTCAGTATGGCATCTGTCGTCTGTATGTAGGTGTTCTCTTTGGCTTGCCGACTTCCTCTGCCTCCTCTTCCTCTCTCGCCAGAAGACATCGTTCTTGAATCCAGCTCTCCCACTCTTAGGAAAATAGGACACACTGTAAGAATGGCACTTATTACCGAATTCCCGTCCTGTGAGACCACTGAGCTGACTGCAGTGACACTAAATTAGACCCTATTTAAAAAAAAAATATTGAGTGATGCACCTACACTCTTAAAAAAGGTTCTTTATTGGCATTAATGGTTCCACAACATCCATGGAATGCTCTTCACTGAATAAGTTTTGTATCTTTAATTGGGCTTAATCTTTAATTTTTACAGTAAAGATTATGAGCAGTATTATTTTACATTCGATTAATTTATTCATTTTCTGTACATAACTATTGTTAGATCTTCCTGAAAACATGAAAAGCACTGTTTATCTCATTTGTATCTTTGTTCTATTGCTTGTAGTTTGATAATTTTTTTTTTTTTTTTTTTTTTTTTACTTTATTATTGACTGTTTACTTGTTTTTAATAATCTTAGAAATTTATATTAGTTAGTAGTTTTAGCTGTGGTATCGAAATTGGAAGTCAGAATTGTTACATTTCACTGGTATCTAAAATGTTGGCGTCATAAACTTATTACAATACAAGGATATATGGGTCAAAAACAACAAAAATATTTATTCACTTATCACTTTTTTGTGTTGGGGCCAGTGAAAATTGAATTATTGAATTCATTGAATCAAATCTCGAATCGAATTGAGATCTTGATGGTTTGTTTCACTTTAAATAATTTTTAGAATGGGTGTTTATAATGTTTTATAATTAATGTTTGTTTGTTTTATACTTATATATTTTTTTATTCTGTTCAGGATAGAGTAAAATTCAAAGGATTTGTTGTGGAGTGAGAGGAACTCATATAGTGTTTATAATGTTTGTAAATGTTTCAATTTATTTTACATTATTTCTAAATGTAATAAAATGTCACTTATACATTGATCTAACTTAATTTCTGGAAAATATGGAAAACTATTAATTCTTCCAAAATATTGCTTTATTTCTTTTGGTCAATTCAGTTTGAAATCTCAAGTGATTTCTAAGAAATATTTAATTGAACTCTATAAAACCACTCGGTGTGTATAATAAACTAAAGTTTTGTGCAGAATCACCACCACAATACTAGTATGTGGGTGGTTGCCAAGGCATTTGTTAAGGTGTTTTAAGTGTCTTCTGGTGTGTTATGCGGTTGTCAAGGCATGCTAGGTGGTTGCTAGGCTTTTGCTTACTGGCTAACCCCCAAGTTTCTGATATTTTGGTCTGTAGATATGGCATGGGTATCTCCTACTCTCCTTGTTTTTTTTGTTTTGTTTTTTTTCCCCTTTCAGTTATGTAATTCAACAGGCGAAATTATAAAGTAAAAAATAAGTAGCAGTTGATTATTTAACGATTAATTATTATTTTATATATTGTAATTTGTCACAATAAATAAAAATGATTAACTTAACAATATAATTATAAATATTACAAAAACTACAACATTTATTACCAAAATTTATTGGAAATTTATTATTACCAAAACACAATTTAGCTGCTGAATCAGGTTACACACATATATATATATAATTTTTTTTAATGGATTTATGTGTTTGACCACGATGAAGTCATAGGAAGTGATTATCAGCCCATTCTGATAAGCCACTGTTTGGTAATAGAGGGCGTCACTTTCCCGCCAGAACACGCTCCCTCAGCTGGACTAAGTGGGAAAAGAACCTGCTGGATGACTGGATTTAATAGGGGAAACTGTGAAAACGCGAGTAAAACAAATAATTACACTAAAGATTGGGCTTGATAGTGTTCCCTACAACCTTTTGTCAAATAAACCTAATCCATGGATACTGACATACAGCCAGGAATCATATTTCCTGAGATTTATATGTGCCTGATTTGACGCCGGGGAAATACATAAAGCAAATCTGCCTGTGAATATTTTATATAACTACAATGTACAGTAGGTAGGTTTAAATCAGAGTAATCACTTATATCAATGTTATATATAGCATCCAGTCCTAAAAATTGTATAGTTTGTCAGTGTTTATTTAAAAACATCCAATTATGTAGAATATAAGATGGTAAATATTTAATAGATGAGTTGTCAATACAATATATAACAATACAATATATGGGTATGATTTTACCTCAAAATCCAAAATTTTTCTCTGCTGGAGTCCAGTTGTTTCTGTGAATTCCAGTGATCCATTTGCTTCTTTTTTCTGTAGCTTTCGACAGTCTTTAAATATATACCTCAGATTTTGTGTGAAATCTATTTGTACAGTCAATCACAAAGCTCTTTCACATTTTAGATGTGTTTTGTGTTTTTTGTAGCATTCACGCTGAAAACCAATGCTGCCGCTCAGACTTTTTGACACAGTGGGCGTAACCACAGTCATAACGGTCGACGGTGACGTCACGTGCATAACCTCTAGAGTCCCCATTACTTATGATTCAAATTGTCACCATCAAATATGAACAATAGTAATAGAGGGTATGCATTGACGTCACTTTCCCACCAGCACACGCTCCCTCAGCTGGACTGAGTGGCAAAAGAACCTGCTGCATGACTGGATTTAACAGGGGAAACTGTGAAAACACGAGTAAAACAAACGATTACACTAAAGGTTGGGCTTGAAATTGTTCCTTATAACATATCATAGAAACCTAATCCATGGATATTGACATGCAGCCAGGAATCGTGTTTCCTGACACTTATATGTGCCTCATTTCGACACCGGGGAAATACATAAAACAAATCTGCCTGTGAATACTTTATAATAACTATAATATAGGTAAGTCTAAATCGGAGTGATCACTTATATCAATGTTATATATCTCCTCATATCGTCCAGCCCTAAAACTTGTATAGCTTTTTTCAGTGTTTATTTAAAAACACCCAATTATGCAGAATATAAGATGGCAAATATTTAATTGATTTGTCAACGCAATATTTAACAATACAATATATAGGGTATGATTTCCTCAATCCAACGTTTTGACACAATGATAACTACAAATCCACGTTTCTCTGCCGTAAGTCCAGTTGTTTTTGTGAATTGCAGCAATCCATTTGCTTTTTTTCTGTAGCTTTCGGCAGTCTGTAAAAATATACCTCAGATTTTGTCAAAACTATTTGTAGTCAATCGTAAAGCTCTTTCCCGTTATGGGTGAGTGTTGTGTGTTTTTCGCAGCATTCACAATGAAAACCAATGCCACAGTCATAACGGCCAATGGTTGTCAAGTGCATACCCTCTATAATAGCGATATTTGTATTAACAGACAACACTAATAATTATGGTCACATTTTAGGAAAGTCTACGTATCAGAAATCCTTAAGGACATGACTGAATATATCTCACTTTTATCCTGAATGAATATGGGGGCATTATTTTCCCAACAATATGTTTTTGTTTTTTAAACACCTGCAATAGACTTTGGCAACTTATTTTTGTTATTTTAAGTGATGTCCTGTACCATCTTGTAGATCTCATTTTTGCCTGAACTCTGTTGTTTTTCCAGGGCTCCCATGGAGATAAAATATTGTTTGATTTATAAGGTTTTGCAGCATTCTGGTCTCTTAACCCCAGACAGGTTCCTTACATTGTATTGTGCTTGTTCTCCTAATAAATCTCTACAGACTGCTGCTCATGTACTGTTTTTGTAACCCATGATCCGTAAAATCATGACCCCCTACTACATGCAACAGTGCACCGTATGCTCCCACGTGACACAGAATAAATCGCTCTTCACCACTAAGGTGGCCTCTGCCTCTAACATGAATGAAACTAATCTCTTGATTATTTTACGAGGGAACATGAACATCCATTCTGAAGAGATTAGCATTACTCGATTGGTCCTCGCCGGTCCTGCTTTAGTTTCATCTTTGTCTGATGCATAGACCTTTGCGCAGTAGGACAGTAAATCTTGCAATGATTGCTTCCAGGACCTCCCTAAAAGAGACCTAAAAATAATCCTCTTCTCAAAACAACAGTATCTTTGGTTGTGCTTTGGCATTTTGAAATGCTGCGGTTTAAATGTTTTAAATCCTATATCAGGTTTGAGTGGATTTCCACACTTGCTTTGTTACATAGCACCTCTTCAAAACGCCGGTTGTGTAACTGTTCTTCTTCCATGTGGATTGGCACAAACTGTTACTGCAGATGCATTAGTGGTCCAGTCTACTGCGTTCATGTCACTAAATGCACTTGCAGGTTTTTTTTTTTTTTTTTTTTTCTGACTATAGTTGACCATTGCTTTAGTTAGTTTTGAAGTGCAACTGCTTGAAGGCCAATAAAATGCTTTGTATTTTGAAGTGGCTCTGTCATTGCGTGGAGTGGGTGTTGATTGCAGCTGCTAAGGTCATAATCGATTGATCAAGGTCATACTTTAGCTTTGCTGTAACCCTTATTTATGGTCCATATTAAAGGTGTCACGATTAAGTCACAATCTCGAACTTCGAATTAAAAAATGGAATCGTCGATGCGCCCCCATGTCGCGTCCGGTTGCTTGCCAAGCGGAAAAAAAAAAACACTGCCAGTCAACCTCCTCTAACAGCCACTCAAAAGATAGCATGGCAACTGCAGATGCAGGAGACCCATCATCGACAGAACTCGATCCCCCTCCTCTTTCGCTGAAGTCGCTGGTGTGGAAGTATTTTGGATTTCCAGTGAGTTATGTTGACAACGTTCGCGTTGTCGACAAAAAAAACAAAACAACAGTTTGCAAGCTATGCTTATGTGCGTGTACCATACGAGTTTGCCGTCTTGTAAACATGTGCACGCGGCAGATGATGTCAAACACAAAGCTCACCTCATTCATGTGCAGCAATGGATAACACGAGGCTTTTATTTATTTTTATTTATTTGTTTATATGAAAATGTTGTACACTTCCCCATGTTAACAAACTTTAAAGACTATCAAGTTTATACATGACCAACTTATAAAATCAAATTTATATCTGTCTTTGTAAAGAAATTCTCACTATGCAGCTTCGAGCCGCTGCTGTGACGCTGTACAAACGCTTCCATTGTGAATACTCGCGCGTCTCTGCTGCTGCAGTGACGTTATAGTTACGCTCATGCGCTGCGCACGCGACGCTCACGCTTGCAGTGTGAAACAGGCGTTAGGAGTATTCATAGCTGCAGACATGCGACCTTATTCGGTGGTGGAAA
This sequence comes from Chanodichthys erythropterus, assembly GCF_024489055.1. Classification (NCBI taxonomy): domain Eukaryota; kingdom Metazoa; phylum Chordata; class Actinopteri; order Cypriniformes; family Xenocyprididae; genus Chanodichthys; species Chanodichthys erythropterus. The sequence continues at coordinate 3,611,343 of NC_090230.1, forward strand.
ACTCCAATCCCAAGTAGAACGCATCTCACGGCTACGGTGATTTATATTGCATAAGTCTAGTCTGAAAAATGGCATAGCAACCTGTGCTTTAAAAAAAATAAATGTAAAAATCGAGAATCGAATCGAACCGTGACCTTAGAATCGAAAATGTTATCGAATCGAGGATTTGGAGAATCGTGACACCCCTAGTCCATATGGTCAAATGCAAAGTTCTCGCCACTCAGTCTACACAGTAGATGCACATTCTTGAATGGACCAGTGAGAAAGGGATCATTTCTGGCGTGAATGTGATACCAAGAGTATAGTTACCACTTATTTTAAAAATATTTTTAAATAATTTTAGTATTTATTAATTTGAAGTAGTTTTTTTTTGTATTTTAATTTTAGTTTCAGTAATTTTTCTGTGCTTTTGTCATTTTTTTTTTTTTTTTTTTTCAGTTTGTCAATTTTAGTACTTTAACTTATTGTAACACATTTTAATTCAGTTAGCTGCCAAGGCAACATTTCAAATTTTCGTTTAAATTAAAGTTTTTCACCTGACATTTCTATTATATTTAAAGGCACAATATGTAAGAATTTTGGATTAAAATATCCAAAAACTACTAGAACAGTATTATATATATTTTGTTGACTTTTGTACTTACAGGGCTCCAGACTAACATTTGAGAGCGGTAGCACCGGTGCCAGTAGCCATGTTTCCACTGTCGGGCCAAAAGAGAGCATGCTAGCGAGTGCCAGGGCCAGTCGCGTTTCTACTGTCACTTTTGGGGCTTGATCAGGCCTCACTGGGGCTTTCTTTGGACCAATGGCCAGGGGTTTTTGGCCCACCGAATATCTTGGTACAACTCTTTGGTCACTAACAAAGAGGGAGTTTACCTGAGTCAGGAGAGGGTCAACACTGCTGCTTATTTCCCATGTTATTACATCAGGCTACTAGCTAACTTCAACATTTTAAATAATTTTACAGCTCAAAACTCACTTTCAGACACCAGCGAGTGATGGGGATTCTGATTACTGTATGAGGCAGAAATATATTTATATGCAATGCTAAAGGCTACTTACGCTAACCATTGTGATAATAAATACACGTTTAAGTGTGCTCCAATCAGGGTTTTTAGAAGCGATTACCGATCGTTGATCACAGGAAGCAGTATCTGCTGATACGATCAACGATACAATCTTTTTTGAAGCCTTCTTTTTCTTGTGTAAAATTATTTATAGGATGCTCTAATGCTGGGTGGTAAACCGGTTCATATGGTAAACTGGTTTACATTTTTTAAGACTGATATGTATTTTTCAAAAACCGCCATACCGGTGCTAAGCTGAAACAGCTGCTGTAAATGCTGTATCTATTTAATGGCTATGAAGTGCTATGTAGAGTGTATAGAGAGCGGACTTCTATTAACTGCATACCGTTCTTACACTAATGGAAACAACTTTATAACACAGCAATAAATAATTCTCAAAACTAACTTAAATACTGCAAATACCATGTATTTGCGATCACAGTAGTGAACAACTTTTAAGTCCAAAGGCTTACACATTTAGAAAAATCTTGATAAAATATCATGTTCATGTCACTTTTTTTTAGAAAGAGTGAGCATTTCTATTAATTTTCCACAAAATTATGTGATCTGAGGATGTTTGAGTGATCTCTCCCATCTCACTATACAGATATCCCTTTAGGCTTCTTCTGGGGCATGATTGGGCCTCATTGGGGCTTCCTTGGGATCAACGGCCAGGGGTTTTTGGCCCACCGAATACCTTGGTCCAAAATGGGACAACTGGGGCTTGAGGGAGTGGTCATGAACAATGGCAGTGTCCTTTTTTTTTTTTTTTTTTAGTTTACATTAGCAGTAACAACACTGGTATGCCATTTAAAATAAGGCTAAAATGTAAAAAGAATTGGATTGATATATTCTTGAAGTCAATATGAAATCAAAATTGATTCAATTTACTTTCTTAATTCTAATTCCTAGTCATATGGAAATTATCATTACAAATTATCAGTACTTGTTAGTGTTATTATGATACTGGAATTTCAAACTTCGATACGATACCTTGAAAAGTATCAATATTTGATACCATTTTCATTAAAATACATGTACATTAAAAGTCTAGGCAATCAAAGATTTCTTCTCAAAAGCTATATGATAAAACTTTTAAGCTTTTTTTTTCTTATATAAGCACTCAATTTCCATTACAATTATCTCACAAATATTTGCTAACTCAGTGTAATTTTTACAAAGGGGTAATTTTGTTGCAATAGCTTGCAACACACAGCACAAGGAAGCTTGATTTCAAACAGTAAATTGAATTTAAAAAAGACAAGTAAACAGTAAAAAAAATAAGAACAAATAAATTACTAACAATAGCACAAATAAATAAAATAAAATAAAGATACAAATGAAATGGACTGCTTTATTTTACTAAAGAAAAATGTTCTTATTTTGTTTTTAAATATTATCTAAATCAAATTATTACCCTGCTTTTCAACCCCTTAACTCAAATAAGCTTTTATCTAATTTTGGATTTTTTGTGCCTGTATTGTACTTTGTGCATTGCATTACAACATCGCACCTGGGGTAGCGCTGTAGCTTGATAGCTCATAGAGTTCAATGCATTGGGAAACATTGACTTGAGACATGAGAGAGGGCCTTGTGTGCCAGTCTTTCCATTTATATCATTAAAGGGTCGGTATATTAGGCTATGTATGCCACTTGATGCTATTTTTTTTTTTGTGTCCTCCGTTTCCAAGGTACTCCATAAAGTTTCAAAGTGGGGCAGAGTCCTTTGTTTAATGTAGCAGATCTCAATGGGAATATTTGCATCAGGGCTAATAGCTTTATCTCTAATTCTGTGTTTGGACCTTTTCTTTCAGGAAGAAGTCACAGAAATGGGATGAAATGAACATTTTGGCCACATATCACCCGGCAGATAAGGACTATGGGCTGATGAAGATAGACGAACCCAGTACGCCATACCACAGGTGAGCAGAACACAAAAAACCTGCCATTAATGCCTTTTAGATTATGAGTGGGTAATATACCGTATTAATTTGAATATCACTTCTGATGTGTTTGTGCAACTATACTACAATGTGGAATCAGGAGGTGGAACTGCTGCCAGCCTAATAAATCGAATAAAAAGATGAAGATGTGCTGGTTAGAACAAATTGGATTGATTGAATTATCTAAAGAATGATTAAAAGATATCTAGCCTAATTTTATTTTCAGTACAGCATGGAATGCTTTGAACAAAACATAAAATTGAGAGATTAAAATGAACTATACGTTTCTTTTTCGATTAATCGGGACTTTGTGCTGTGTGCAGAATACATCTGGTTTAAAGTAGTATTCCATTAATATGGAATTTCAGAGTCGATAAGTTCTACTGCATTTAGGTTAGCCTATAGCCTTTCTACTTGTTGAAGAAAAGTAATTGTGTAAAGATCTGATTTCTTTCTGAAGCTGTATGGATTGTGAATACTGGTAGTTCAAACTGTTGTTCCCTTGTCTAGATATGTTACTGCCCTGTCTGCAAAATACAAGGGCAGCACTGAGGGTGCAACTCAATATGACAGGGCAAATTTGCGGAAAAGGTCATGCTGTCTTTCTGGGCAATTGGCCAAAATCTCCTTTCCCTCTCAGGATGGTCGGTGATGACGAGGATGAGGGGGCGCTCAGCGATTCAGACGGGAACACAGTCCTACCCGGAGACGACCTCGCTAAGAAGTAAGCGATGCATGATTGCTATCTCTGATATGGATAGAAAAGGAAGTACATGGATTTTCAAAATGTTTTGGTACCCATGTTTTAGGTTCCAGAATTCTTATGACTCCCCACCTCCACCACATCTACATCACAGGATTAGCCTATGCAAAAGTACCGGTACTTCGGTACCATGTCGGTACTGAAATTTTCAGAGTCACCTGATTATCAGAGAATTTAACAATATTCCATTAGTTATTCAACATGGAATCTTTGTTTCTTTTCACAAAAGGCTATTCGCATTCTTTACTGTGGTAAAGTAGAAAAAACACTGTAGGACAGAAACCTTTTTGCTTGCACGTCAATTTTATTTAACACAGTTTGCGCTTATTATTAGACTTTATAAGGCGTGTCAAGTTTATTTGTATATATCGCGTTTCATAAGCTGGTGATTTTTACTTTCGTTTTCTCTGGCAGCGCAAAATCAAACATAGCCTGAATGCCTGCCCCTGCAGAGGATAAAACTCGCTCTTCAGACCTTTTACAACAAGTGTCAGTTGCTTGTAACATCAGGAGATAACATGAAGATATTATTAAAGAGAAATAGTCTCTTTCCTGCTCGTGTCCCACATCCCTCTCAAAGCGCAGAGCGGTAGGCTATATCAAAGACTAAAATAACAGGACATTGGCTATGACGCATCTTTGTGTGGAAATAAAAAACTAATTTTTTAAAAATAATATTTAACTTTCTAATTATTTAGGTTACCATTATTTGCCGATATTTATTTCATAGATTTACGGGCTAGTATTGTTTCACTGACGGAATGGCTAAAATAAACACGCACGTCTGTTACCCCTGTTGAAAAAACGAGCATATGCTGGTAAGGTAGGTTTTGAAGCTGGTATGCTGGTTTGAGCTGGATTATGCTGGTCCAGGACCAGCCAGCATGGACCAGCACTTGACAAGCATACACCAGCTTAAACCAGCATACCAGCTTCATAACCTACCAGCATATGCTCGTTTTTTCAACAGTACAAAATGGATGTTTGAGCATTTGTTTTTTTATTTATTTTTTTATTTTATATTTCAAAATGTATTTCATTGAGGTAGCCTATATATATATATATATATATATATATATATATATATATATATATATATATATATATATATATATATATATATATATATATATATATATATATATATATATATATATATATATATATATATATATATATAATATATACACACACAAACATAGGCACACGCTCCAAATCATATTTAATGTTTTTAAAATAGGCTATATAAAACAGTAAAATAGTTCCAACAGATTTTGCTGTGGTACCGAAATTGGTATCAAGAACCGTAAAATTTTCATGGTATCGGTACCGACTACTGGAATTTTGGTACCGTGACAACACTACTATGCACTTTAGAATCTCACATCAAATGACTTTCTTAATAACACATTTTACTTAAAGTTTTTGTTTATTTTATTGTTATTGTCAAGAATTACAACAAATCATTTAGACACCCCCTAGGGTCTGGAATCAGATTAGTTCCAATTCTGGAATTGGATATTTAAAGTCAGGAATTGGATACTTGAGGCGAATCAAATTTTAATTTTATAACATCGATTCCTTTGTGTGCATTTTAATATGACGTTAAACCATTCAAATGCAAGAGCGCCTGTCATACTGATTAGTGTGCGTTACTGAGCTAAGTTCTCTTCCGCAACTTTTTGCACTTGAATAGACAATAAAACAAACTATGACTTAAGTTATGTGAACGTAAACGACTGACAAAGAAAACACAACAGTATATTGGATCTGTGCAGTTCTTAAAGTCACTCACTAATATTCCTGCTGCTGTCTCTATAATAACGTTAATCAAAAAAACAAAAGACTTGCTTGGAGCAGTGAAATTCATTTGCTCTTCTTGACTGAATAACTTTTGTAACTATATTTGAAATGTATATTTAATTTATAAAGTGCAGTGTTATTTTACACATTTCTATAGCTGAACACTTGTTTATTACAGTCTTACCTTTCACTTGTTTTTATTTGTGTGATTGCTAATTTTTTAATTTGTTCTCTTTTAATTACTGTTTACTTGTCTTTAATAATGCTTGAAATGTATATTAAATAGACTAGTTGTTTTTGCTATGGTATTTTTAAACCACAGGCAAAAGTTCCTTGTGTAAGTGTTCTTTAGCCTGTTGATTTTTGTTCATGGTATTTGTCTACACTGAAATATTTTGCAATGAGACTTAAAAAAAATGTAAATATCTAATGTTTTTATTTTTATTTTTTTTTAATCTTATTGGAATCAAAATTAGGAATTGATAAGAATTGGAATTGATAAGCAAAATCAGAATCAGAATCGTTAAAATTGAAACTATATCCAACCCTAACACCCCCTCATTGGCACCATGTCTTATCTCAGTGTGTCGGACTGCAATGTTAAAATCTATGCTTTCAAATATTTGATCTTGAATTGGTATGCGGTCTCGATACAGACGAATGCTGAATCCTGCTTTGCACACAAATAAATGCTAGCAAACGGTACCAGCAGCTTAATGGCAGTTCAGTGCATTCATGTCTGTAGCCTACATTTCATATAATGTATTAAAACACTGGATAAGCTTAAGACTGAAAGATGCATTTCATAGACCTCAATGATGAGGCCTCACCTCTGTACTAGTACAAAATCAAAAAGGGTGTTTCTTCATGTCTCATCTCCATCATGCTTCACTCTTCACTTCACTCGCACTGTAATCCCAAGTGCACAAACTAAAATATGTGTGTGTATATATATATATATATATATATATATATATATATATATATATATATATATATATATATATATATATATATATATATATAATTTATATATATATATATATAATTTATATATATGTATGTGTGGAAAAATTCTTTTGGCGAAAATGGCACCAACGCTAAGAAATGGTTTGCATAAAAAACATCTTAAAATAGTTAAAAAGGTAGCATTATTATTATTAATAATAATAATAATAATAATAATATTATTATTATTATTATTATTATTATTATTATTATTATTATTATTATTATTATTATTATTATTATTATTATTATTATTATTATTATTATTATTATTATTATTATTATTATGAATGAGTGAAGGTAAGTAATCATATTCCAGGACCATTTTAATTTGACATTCCTACATAAAAAAAATGTTGAAGTCTGTTAATTAAAATCTAATTATTGGACATAAAAGTGTGCATAATTGAAGAAACACCCTTAGTGGGCTGTTTTTATGTTGTAATATTGATAACTCTGTTTTGTACTTTTAAAGAGTTGACATCAGGGAAATAATCAGTAGTCAAAAGTCAAAAGTGTTGCTTTATTCTACACAAGATTAAATGGAGACTAGCATGTACACAGAACCCTCTTCTGAAAAGAGCAAACATTGCTTACACAAGGATTAGGCTGCTTGTACACTATAGAAAGCTTAGATGGTGCATTTGATGGATAGATATGCAAAATAGCCATTTAAAGGTGAAATAAGAGTGAAAGTCAAGCAGAAATACAGCAAATTACAAAATGCACAAAATGCTGTCTGAAATTTCCATTGGACAACTTAAGTGTGTTTGAGCAAAAGTTCAAGTTTCTTCAATGTTTGTTCACATAATGGATTGACACTGTCGCCAACCTTTGTGTTTTTCCTGCTGTGTCCTTGCGATGCACATCAATGGATTCACAGCGTTTTCTGATGTAGCAGGTTTAAACAACCTTAGAGTTTGTGAGGAAAACTCATTAAACAAAATGCAGCTGCTGCGAGAAACACAGTATCTGTATTATCTTAGGTTTCCTGCCTTGTTAGTTCAATGTTGGTAATGTGTGCAGGTACAATTTTAACTCTGAAAAAATGCAAGAGCAACCAGAAGTCCGTTCACACAGAACAGATGTCTCGTCGCAGCCTACAGGCGAATCAGCTTCACGGCAACTCAAGCAAAGCTGCTAACCACTTTCAAAATAGTGTCTGCCCAGCACCTTCAATTTGCTTCAATTTGACTCAGAACAGACACTTTTCCTGCTAGTTCTTTGTTTGAGTATGAGCCGAAGAAAGTGCTTCCATCTACATCCATCCATCATAAACGTGTACTCCACACAGCTCCAGGGAGTTAAAAAAAAAAAAGCCTTCTGAAACAAAGTGATGAATTTGTTTTTTAAAAAAAAAAAAAAAAAATCCATATTTAACAAGTTATGAATTAAAATATCTAGCTTCTGCCAGACCGCCCTCCGTATTCAAGTTACAAAGAAAGTGTAAACTGGCATCGCGTCACACTTTTTCCGTAAGATGAATAGGGAAGAAGTAGGACGTACCGTAAGATTTTTGAACTGCAAGAGTTTTACACTTTCTTCGTACATTGAATACGGAAGGTGGTCTGGCGGAAGCTAGATATTTTACTTCATAACTTATATTTATACAGGTGGTAGTCAACCAGAGTGCCTATTACCACAGAATATACACACAAAATATATATATATATATATATATATAATATTCAAACCGAGAAGGCATGTGCCCTTTCAGATTTGAGGCAAATTAAGTTTAAATGCACTGCAGCTAAAAAGACAAACATTAATATATTTGTATGTATTTTTTTTTTTTTTTTTTTTTTGTTTTGATACAATCACACCAGTGTGAGAAAGGTTGGTGCCAAATGTTATCAGCTGATAAATTTGTTCGCTGTATGGTAGACTTATGCCGATATTCGGTAATGTGATAAATCGGGATAATGAACATGCACGATATTGTAATCGTCGGCACTTCAGAATACCGTAAATAATAATTTATTACCAATTATTCATTTTTTATAAGGCAATTAAGAATACTTAACCCATCAATCGTATAAAATGCACAACACCGCTGTATTCTGTGTCAGAAGGACACGCGCTCAGATGTAAACAATCTCAACGTGCACGAGAAGCACATGGCGGAACCAGTGAAGGAGACGAGCTGAATGAAAGTGCGCGTTCACTCTCTGACAGCAGAGGGTGCTGATGGAACAGCAGCGTGCAGCGGTTACCACGGAAACCGTGCAAACAAAGTAACTGCGCTAGTGAAGTTTTTAAAATGCTTCAAACAGCCATTCATTTTTTTGTAATCTCAGTGTTGTTCATCACAGCACCAAATACTGAATACTTAAAGACTTAAAAGGATATTTATTTTCAAACCTAAACATTTTTTTAATTTAATCTGGACTACAACATGCCCTAATGATTAGAAATGTTCTGATCTATTTGTTATTGTTCAGTAAAACTTTGAAAACATACAGCTTTATTATAATTAGTATTAATTGTTAATTTCTTAGTTACTATTTAATAACATTACTAAAATCAAAATAACTTATTTAATGGACCTGACATAAAACTAACAGTGATCAGTTGTTTCTAAACTAACATTAACAAAAAATAACACTTTCTGTAACAAATGTAGCTATTGCTCAATCTTAGTTTGAGATTGCTGCAAAGCACCAGCAAAAGTAGCCTAATGATTATGAATGTGTCGGGAAAAATTTGACATTTTAATTTTTTATTAATGTTTTCTGAGTCCGTGTCGGCTGTAAAGATGAAGTTGACGACACTCACTCCACAGAACAGTGGATGCGCCTTTCGAGAGAAATGCAACTTTCATATATGGATTACATAATCGGACAGTTGTATATTTGATTTCAATATGAATTGGTTCATTTAAAAGTAAACATTTCAATCTTTCAATGCACATATTTCTCATGTCTGAGGCAAACATCGAAAATATGTAAAATAATGTTCAACAGGTTCAGTTAAGCCATTAGTTGACGAATCATTTATATTAGTTTTATTTCTGAAATACTGGAGAGAATAAACCATTATAATGAGCATTTTATGTAATTGCTAGCATATATAGCACTCAAGCACACACATAAAGCTTGCCATAAAGAACCGGCAAAAGTAATGATAATGAATTACAAAAACAACAAGGAGATATTTAAATTGTTTATTAATAAACAAATGTTTTCTGAATCCGTGTCGGCTGCTTGTTTAAAGGTAGACAATTCAAGCTTTCTAGAGATATATTTCTCATGTCTGTGAGGTAAGCAGCCTATACGCTCAGTTTCGGTTCAATTAGCCTGTAAGATGGGCTCCAGTTCACATGCAAGTAATCGCGCCGGTGCCTCCATATCATGATTATATTTGCTTCTTACTTATTAAATTCAGGCAGATGGTAGATGAAACACTGATTAAAATTAAAATACAAATTTTTTTTTTTTACAAAATTAAATTCACTTTAAAGAAAGGCTTTCTACAAAACACAACTTAATGAAGTGGTCAAAATCATGTCTGACCCACTCCATGTCTCCCGATATATTGCGCATCTGATGATGTATCCTCTTATCTTACTCATGCTGCTCACTTTTCATAATCAATTAGATGAAATAAAAAAAAAATGTCATTATAATAGGCCTATTTAAACATAAATATGAAACTAAATATGTTTTCTTTAATGACTACCAACTGTTTGAGCAGTGTTGATTGTCAATCGGGCACTATCTAAAAATTAACTGAGGAATGCGTTCATGCCAAATCTATAGAAACGAATGCGAGTGCAGCAGTCAGGCGCGGATTGGGCTGCAGTGTGCAGGGGCACAGATTGGGCCGACTATTTATTATTATTGTTGTTTTTAAAGGGATCCCCTGGTTTTAAGAATTGTATGGCTTAATATAACATAAACAATGTCTCTTACTGAAATATGTAGTGTATATAACCCATGAAAGATTTACATTTATTTTAAAAAATCCAAAACATATTTGGACACTGGGCGGCGCCATTTTGTTTGCGTTCTATGTTAATGTCAAATGGTTGCACTCTGCCAGCTACTTACATTACTCGATGGCTATTTTTACCACAACACAACTCGGAATATAATATACAAAGCCACATTGTGCAGCTTTTGGTTGTAATTTTCAGTCGATGAGCCACAAGAGAAGCGATGTGAGTCTTTACTACTTTACTAGACATAAGAGGAGAAAAGAATGGGAAGTTGTGAAGAATGTGGGCGAAAAATAAAACTTCCTAAAGACCCGCGTCTTTGTTCTCTTCACTTTAGCCCTGGTGCCTTTGAGGCTTTTAGTAGACCACAGCAGAAAGAGCTTACAGTTGGCGATGGATGTGTATGCTTTAACCAAATGCCACACCTGTCGTGGGGACTGACGAGGGCAGACTTTAACACATCTTGATTGAGACAGACTGCCTCAAAGCTTGTGTGTGCTGTGATGCACAAGATGTCTGTGATCGCATAAAACAGTAGCATCTTCAAACTCCACAACACTACAAACTGACAAAGATGTATTTTTGTAAGTGTTGTGGAATTTGCAGCGCATGTGTTGTCAAACTGATGTTTTCTTTATCTGCTGGTGTTTTTTTTCTATTTGCATGTGTTTTATTAATTTGCAGCGCGTTGAGCTCTCTCGGCCACCGTAGTTTTCTACTACATATTTCAGTAAGAGACATCATTTACTTTTTATTAAGCCATACAAGTCTTAACACCAGGGGATCCCTTTAATAATTTCAATATTATTATTTATTTTTATTATTATTATTATTATTATTATTATTATTATTTCAAATTTACTTAAGCACGAAAAAAAGCCCTCATTGAAACCTTTTTTTTTTTTTTTAAATAAGCATGTTGAGTTAATGAATCTACTACAAATTAAAAGAAAACAAAGTATAAGAGACAACATTGATTTGAATTTCTAATCAAGGCCTACATAAATTGAGCTCACTGTGTTAACATTTACTTTGTTTAAATTCGATGCAAATAATAAATGCCTACATTTATTTTCAGTTCTACATTTGTTCTGTAATTTCAGCACTGTGATTATGAATTCATTTAACTATGTTTCAGTTGAATTCATGTTACCACAGCTCTCAACAGAGCCACTTAGTGATAAAAGGCAGCAAACGCACATCCTCAATTTTAAAAGTATTATTCTGGTTGACTACCTCCTGTATTTAAATATTTTTTTTTACACAAATGTATCGCTTCACTTCAGAAGGCCTTTATTAACCCCCGGAGCCGTGTGGAGTATGTTTATGATGAATGGATGTAAATGGAAGCACTTTCTTCAGCTCATACTCGTGAACCCTGTTAAGAGCCTAGTTGGATCTCTAGTGCAGTCTAGTCAACTAAGGTTTTTTTTTTTTCTTTTCATGATACATTTAAAGAGCTTTTAAAGGTAGTCAGCGCAGTAAAACATCTCTCTAAATCCATCACTGGTACAACCATCAAAGCAGCATTTGTCTAACAAATTCACTACCTACAGCAATAAAGTCGTTATATTAGTGAAATTTTGTGGGCAAACAAGGTGATTTGCTGTCAATTGTCAATAGTGTAGCACTTAAGCACCACTTAAACAGAAGTAGTTTTCAAACCAAGCAGCCTTTTGTTGGTTTGAAACCAATGCAAAATCTGCATTTGGAAATTTTCTCCCTTCAGCAAAATTCCTATTGAAATGACTATTTTTTTTTATTTTATTTTTTTATAAGTAACATTTAAATTATTGCATTCCATCTATGCCTTTTTTATTTTATTTTTTCTTTCTTTATTTTTTTTTTATGTATGTAGGTACACATGCAGATAAATGTCTTCGACCATTGCATTGTGTCTTGCATAATAGCAGCATGAATGTTATGTTCATGCTTCTCAACATGTACAGCGTCGGCCAATACTGAGTCAGCGTTTTGATGTAGAAATATTCTCGTCCCTTCATAACATTAGTTATGAAGGGCCATTGTAGACATGTTAACTATTTTAACGGTGTCTTTACTACTTTTCTGGACTTTGAATGTGGTAATTACATTGCTTTCTATGGGGAAATAAAAAAAACCCTTTTGGATTTCATCAAAAATATCTTAATTTATGTTCCGAAGATGAACAAAGGTCTTACAGGTGTGGAACGGCATGAGGGTGAGTAATAAATGACAGAATTTTAATTTTTGGGTGAAAAAACCCTTATATTCCACGGTCAACTGTTAGTGGTATCATAACAACAGTCAACAGTACGCGCCCAGTGCCCACCAATGAGTGTAAGTTGCCTTGTGTGCTTATGTTATAATTAGCAGGTAGTCCACAGTAACTCTACTAAAATTTGCAATTTTCTAACATGATTCTTTTTATATGCATCAGTATGTTTGACTCATTAGACAAGTCAGTTAAGGCTGCACCTCTCGCGAGTGGGAGTGGTTTCAGTGCCGACAGCGGACACACCCCCAGCGTTTAAGAGCAGAGAGCGCTGCCTATTTTATTTGAGATTTTGATAACTTATTTCATTTACTTGCAGATTTTTTTAATCATTCAAATTTGGTGGTTAATGACACATTTTTCTGCGGTGTGACAAACTCAGAACACATACATTAAAATGACTTGACAGGGACTTTAAGAGTAACTTAACATTTACCATTCAAGAGCTGCAAGTGATTTTTCACTTTCTCAGCTTTACGGTTGTTTGATTATTACTGATGACATAGACAACAGGAGATCTAATAAGCTGTATTCAGACTAATGCACAGATCTCTTTTGAAATATTAGATGTTTTTGTCCTGTCTAATACTTTAAGACATAACTGACTGTTTCTATTAATTTCCCATCATAAAAGTATTTTGAGAAACAAGTACATTTAACCACTAACGAGTCACACAACTGCATGCGCGAGCGCTCTTCACAAAGCGCACGTGAGAATTTGAAATCGAAAGCAGCCTTGTGTCAGTAAGTTTCATATTTTTAAAAAAAGCCCACAGAATTCCAAACAACATAAATGATGGCTTTGTAGAGAATTTGTAAGGAAAATAGGATCCGGCAAACATAATTTTCCTTAGCCTTTCCGAGCTTCACGCTCAACTTCAATAGAAATTAATTGAAAACTCTCCCTCTGCTCTGCGTCAGTGGATATGCACCAAGCACACGCAGCAGCATCGTGCATCTGCGGTTAAAAACTAAACTCAGATTAGATTCTGGAATTTTCAAAATTGACCTAGAATCGTTGGAGAGAGCATTGCGTTGGGAGAATTTTGTCACGTGACATGCAAATGTGTAATGTTTTGGTTGATTTGTTAATTTTCATTTTTATTTTTATGTGAACTGTTCCTTTAAGAAAACCCACTGACTATTCCATTTTGAAAATAACTTTCAGTTGTAAGAATTCACTGGGCATGAAATCTCACCAGAATGTTTATAGATTTCCTTCCCCTGAGAGAAAGGCACTTAAAATCTTTGAATGAATAGAAGAGGTCTGTTTTAATGCAGGATTTGGATCTTTCGATCAAGATCTGCGTCTTTAAAAGCTCTGAGATTGATGCGCGTGAGTGGTTTGTCTGCCGCAGGCCTGTAACTGAATCTGTAGCTGATGTTAGCGTCCAGGAAAAGCGGGTCACATTGTTCGCATCCCGTACCTCCTAGCAATGCAACTGCTCTGCCTTAGACCCCCTCGCCTTCTCTTTCTTTCTCCATCTGTAACTCCGTTCTCTCTTTTGTAATTGTCCTCCTCCTACTGTGTCTTGTTTCCCTCAGGTACGTGTATTTTATGCTCCCCTACCCAGCAGTCATTGAGGCCATTGTGCGTGAATGTGTCCGATTACTCCTGAGAGATGCTTTCCTTCGAAATTCTGACACATTAACAGTAAGAATGCTACAAAGATCACCAGGCTTTATGGAAAAACTCCTGCAAGAATCTACAGAGTTGAACATTAGATACTAGTAATGACAAGGCCATCAGAGTAAAATGAATGGATGAACTTATTGTTTTCTTTCCTTAAAAGGAAATAATGCTGCCTTTTCTTATAAAAAGGGGTAATTGCGTTGTGTGTGTGTGTGTATATATAATATAATATAATATATAATATAATATAATATAATATAATATAATATAATATAATATAATATAATATAATATAATATAATATAATATAATATAATATATTGCCAAAAGTATTGGGACAGCCTCCAAATCATTGAATTCAGGTGTTCCAATCACTTCCATGGCCACAGGTGTATAAAATCAAGCACCTAGGACTGCAGACTGCTTCTACAAACATTTGTGAAAGAATTGGTCGCTCTCAGGAGCTCAGTGAATTCAAGCGTGGTACCGTGATAGGTTGCCACCTGTGCAATAAGTCCATTCGTGAAATTTCTTCACTATTAAAGGGTTAGTTCACCTAAAAATGAAAATAATGTAATTTATTACTCGCCCTCATGCCGTTCCACACCCGTAAGTCCTTCGTTAATCTTTGGAACACAAATTAAGATATATTTGTTGGAATCTGATGGCTCAGTGAGGCCTCCATAGCCCTCCATAGCCCATCCATTAATGTACTAAAAACATATTTAAATCAGTTCATGTGAGTACAGTGGTTCAATATTAATATTATAAAGCGACGAGAATATTTTTGGTACACCAAAAAAACAAAATAACGACTTATTTAGCGATGGCCGATTTCAAAACTGCTTTAAGAAGCTTCGGAGTGTTATTATTCTTCTGTGTTGAATCATGATTCGGATTGCGTGTCAAACCGCCAAACTGCTGAAATCACGTGACTTTGGTGCTCCAAACCGCTGATTTGACACTCTGACTCATAATGCTCCGAAGCTTCCGGATTTGAAATCCCTATATGTCGTTTTTTTTTTTTTTTTTTTGCCTCAAAAATATTCTCGTCGCTTTATAATACTAATCTTGAACCACTGTACTCGCATGAACTAATTTAATTATGTTTTTAGTACCTTTATGGATCTTGACAGAGAAAGTGACATTGCTCCCTATGCAGGCCTCACGGAGCCATCCGATTTCAACAAAAATATCTTAATTTGCATTCCGAAGATTAACAAAGGTCTTACGGGTGTGGAACGGCATGAGGGTGAGTAATAAATGACAGAATTTTAATTTTTGGGTGAAATAACCCTTTAAATATTCCACGGTCAACTGTTAGTGGTATCATAACAAAGTGAAAGCAATTGGGAACAACAACAACTCAGCCACGTAAAATCACAAAGCAGGGTCAGTGCATGCTGAGGCACACAGTGCACAGAAGTCGCCAACTTTCTGCAGAGTCGATAGCTACAGACCTCCAAACTTCATGTGGCCTTTTAGATTAGCTCAAGAACAGTGCATAGAGAGTTTCATGAAATAGGTTTTCAAGGCCTAGCAGCTGCATCCAAGCCTTACATCACCAAGTGCAATGCAAAGCGTTGGATGCAGTGGTGTAAAGCACGCCGCCTCTGGACTCTAGAGCATTGGAGGTGTGTTCTCTGGAGTGACGAATCATGCTTCTCTGTCTGGCAGTCCGATGGATGAATCTGGGTTTGGCGGTTGCCAGGAGAATGGTACTTGCCTGACTGCATTGTGTCAAGTGTAAAGTTTGGTGGAGGGGGGATTATGGTGTGGGCTTGTTTTTCAGGGGTTGAGCTTGGCCCCTTAATTCCAGTGAAAGAAACTCTTAATACTTCAGCATACCAAGACATTTTGGACAATTTTATGCTCCCAACTTTTTGGGAACAGTTTGGGGATGGCCCCTTCCTGTTCCAAGATGACTGCGCACCAGTGCAAAAAGCAAGGTGCAAAAAGCAAGGTCCATAAAGACATGGATGAGTGAGTTTGTGCAGGCCAGGCAAGGTCCTCCACACTAGAGTCCTGACCTCAACCCAATAGAACACCTTTGGGATGAATTAGAGCGGAGACTGTGAGCTAGGCCTTCTCACCAACATCAGTGCCTGACCTCACAAATGCGATTCTAGAAGAGTGGTCAAAACTTCCCATAAACACACTCCTAAACCTTGTGGAAAGCGATTACAGTTGAAGCTGTAATAGCTGCAAAGGGCCAACTCCACATTAAACCATATTAAAGTGTATATGCACACATTGCATTCAGTCGGCGATTGCAGTTGGTATTCAAAGTCCACGTGTAAGTATTTAAATCTGCTTCAGTCAAAGGAAACAATCACTGTGTGTTGAGCACAGTCTTAGAACATTTTAGCTAGTCGTTAAATGTGTGCCCGGCTTAAGTTTAATTGCGTACGATAAAGATAAAATAAATTATTCAGTCAAGAGTGTCAAGCAATTGATTTTTTTTTTTTTTTTTTTTTCCCCGTCTTTTGTTCTTTGATTAACATGACAGATGGCAGCAGGTTTATTAGGCTGCTGTCACTTTAAAAGCTTATGCACGAATCCAGTATACTGTTACACAACATGCGTTTTCTTTCTCAAATATTAACGTTCCAAAACTGACTGTTTACCAGAATATTCACCAAGACGTGCACTCGGGAGCTGTTTGAGAGGCGGCTTTATGTGCGCACCACTTATATAGATCAGTGGTGCACATGCTTTTGGTGTAAGAGCATGTTGGCAAAAAACGCTTTGGCATCTTCTCTGTCTGTCTCAGGCTGGCGGCAGCGGTGGAGGGTGCAGAATCTCGCTTCATGGAGGAACCAGAAGAGGAGAGCAGTGAGGAAGAGGAGGAGGAGTTGAGTCCAGAAGAGCAAGGTGAGACACATGGCCTCACATGGCCTCATATTCACCTCTGCTTCCTCTCACACTGATTACACATTTACACAGCTCACCGCACCATCAGCCATGGGCTCAAACACATGCTGCTACACAACTGTTTCTTTCTCAGTTTTCAGTTCTTTGTAGAACTCAATCTTATACAGTGTTACACTTTAGGATAAATACCTATGGGGTTGTCTAGTAAAATTTCAGCAGTTGATATACCAAAATCAGAAATTCCAGTGAAATTATAGTGAAATTATCAATTATTATATTTAGGGATGCACCAATACCATTTTTTTTTTAAAGGACTGAGTACGAGTACAGATCCTTTTTTTTTTCTAGTACTCGCAGATACCGATGCCCATACATTTATTAATTTCTCTCCCCCTTTCTTTGGCGATGTTGCAGTTTTCCAAGCGCAACACAATGAGACTAATGAATGTAGGACAGCTTCTTTATTATAACTCTAATGAAAAAAGTAATAATTTTTATGTGCTTGTCAAAAACTTAAAGAACAAATTTCAGAGTGTCCAATAACCTTCAAAAGGCATAATTACCAGTATATATAATTGTTGTTATATAAAAAATAAAAATTAAGTTAAAAACAAATTAAAAACAATACAACAAATACTATAGAGAAAAAAAAAAAAAAAAACTTGTTTTTCAGATACAGTAGGTTTATTTACCGTGTATACATTCATTTAACATATTTTGTTGTTTTATTAACATTAATGACAAATATAGGCTACGGTCCGAATCAATGGATACTGACACACATCCTGTTTTCACCCAAATGTTTACGTCCACTTAAGCCATAAGCAACTGTCTTTATGTGAGTTACTCCACATGATGGACACACGATGGAGAGAGAGCGCTTCTGGTCTGTCATTCGGCACGATTCCGCCTATCCTACCTTCACTAATCAATAATGAATAGTGATTGAAGTTCGAAATGTGTGGGTTGTCATCATTAATTTTGAAGTATTTAATCATAATGTTTTTCTTGATGACGCGTCTTAAAGGGTTAGTTCACCCAAAAATGAAAATAATGTCATTAATTAATCATGTTGTTGCACCCATGTAAGACCTTCATTTATCTTTGGTACACAAATTAAGTTATTTTTGATAAAATCTGATGGCTTAGTGAAGCAAGTTACTTTAATGTCACTTTGTTCTGAAGATGAAAAAGTCAAATTGAATTCTATATATGTCAACTTAAAATGTGAAATTGTAGTAAGATTTAAAGGTGCCCAAGAACGTTCTTTCACAAGATGTAATATAAGTCTAAGGTGTCTCCTGAATGTGTCTGTGAAGTTTCAGCTCAAAATACCCCACAGATTTTTTTTTAATTAATTTTTTTAACTGCCTACTTTGGGGCATCATTAACAATGCACTGATTTACACTCGGCGCCGCCCCTTTTAAGACGCGTGCTTCCTGCCACACGAGCTGTCGACTATATTACAGTGCATTTACAAAGTTCACACAGCTAATATAACCCTCAAATGGATCTTTACAAGATGGTCGTCATGCATGCTGCATGCATGCTTCGAATTATGTGAGTAAAGTATTTATTTGGATAACGGCTAATGCTACACTGGACAGATTTATAAAGAATGAAGTTGTGTTTATGAATTATACAGATTGCAAGTGTTTAAAAATGAAAATAGCGACGGCTCTTGTCTCCGTGAATACAGTAAGAAACTATGGTAACTTTAACCACATTTAACAGTAAATTAGCAACATGCTAACGTAACATTTAGAAAGACGATTTACAAATATCAGTAAAAATATCATGCTATCATGGATCATGTCAGTTATTATTGCTCCATCTGCCATTTTTCGCTGTTGTTCTTGCTTACCTAGTCTGATGATTCGGCTGTGTGCAGCTCCAGACATTACTGGCTGCCCTTGTCTAATGCCTTTTATAATGTTGGGAACATCATGGGCTGGCATTATGCAAATATTGGGGGCGTACACCCCGACTGTTACGTAACAGTCAGTGTTATGTTGAGATTCGCCTGTTCTTCGGAGGTGGTTTAAACAAATGAGATTTATATAAGGAGGAAACAATGGAGTTTGAGACTCACTGTATGTCATTTCCATGTACTGAACTCTTGTTATTCAACTGTGCCGAGGTAAATTCAATTTTTGAATCTAGGGCACCTTTAAGTTAATTCTGGGAAAATTATTCTGATGCTAATTAAGTTGTTGTGATGGCTAATTGCAACAATTTCTTTTTTCTTTTTTTTCTTTTCTTTTTTTACAGTGTATAAATTCGGATTAGGCTGTTGTTTCTCCCATTTTAAAAATAAGCCTATTACCAAGCATTCTTCTCATACAAATAAGTTAATCAAAAATAATACCACTGCACCTGTTTCTGAATATTGCTTGATGATTAGGGTTGGGCTGATAGATGATGTCCTATGTCCTATATACTATTTGAGGCCTATATAAAAATGAATAGAAACATGATTGTCAATAAAAAAAATATGATGTTATTATAAAAACTTCCTTCATGTAATTTATATGCAAGTACCTTAAAAATCAATTCATTTTAACCTTTAATATTATAATGATGTACCAACTGTGGTTCCCTAGTTTACAGCAGTGGTCTTCACTATATTTTTTTTTGAGCCACATTGACAGGACAAAGTCAATAGAAGAGCCACTTTTACTAAAAGTATCAAACGTTACATGCAGTCATAAATAGCATGTATGCTTATCAATCTGTCATCCCTGAACATACAATATGCAGGGGTACACTATAATTCTTTATCATTTACCAGTCACAATTTGTAACAAAGACAAGATGATTTCCCTTAATTACAGGATTACCTTAATGCTGGGATGAGCGGAAACATGCATGCATTTCCTTGACTGACTTCATATTTTATTTGTAGCTTGTTGTTGCAATCCTTGAGGCTTGCAAGATGTTCATTGCTGAGGCGGTTTCTCTGTTTCCTCTTTATATTGTTCATGGTTGAGAATGTTGAGTCACAAGTGTATGTGCTCACAAAGACGGAGATCACTTTTTGCACATGTGGTTTCAAAGTGGGATAATCTTCTTTAGATGCCAAACTCCAGAAGTGACCAACACCTGCTCTAGTTCAACTTTGAAATGATAGAACTGCAGAGAAAGGACATTCTCACTTTCGACAGCAGCACGCTGAGAAGGGCAGAGCAGAGTGATGGTTGGAGTGAAAGATGACACATCCACATGGAAGGGGTTTTCAATAAAGTTCATTCACATCCTTGAATCTGGATTCAAATCCCCCCCCCCCCCCCCCTCAGCTCTTCCAAAACATTCACCAGTTCTCTGTGGCTGAAGTGCTGCTGCAGAGATGGGTCATTTGTGGTGACAGCTCTGAGTTTGGGGGAGTGAATGAATTCTCTGTCAGGTGTGTACATGGCAGTTATTTTGTTCTGAAATGCTCTGACTGCATTCAGCATGTTGCTTGGAAGCTCATCTCTTGCTTGAAGCTGCAAGTTGAGTGTTCAGGTGACAGGTGATGTCAGTCAGAAAGGCCAGCTGTGTGATCCTGCATGGGTCTTCCAGCTCTGGCTCTCGTTTTCCTTTGCTGTCCAGGAAAGTGCGTATCTCAGGGAGGAGGCTCAGAAAACCGTCCAAGCACTTTTTTCCATGGGACAGCCATCTCACTTCAATGTGCATCAGTAAATCACCATACTCTGTCTGTCGGAACTGTCTGTGGTTCAGCGCTCTGGAGACTGAAGTTTACCACACAAACAACTGTTTTAATCATGTTTTGGAATGTATTATTTGTTGATACCAGTGACTCCTGATGTATGATGCAGTGTTCTTTTTTTTTTTCATGAGCCCAACAAGCCCCTTCTCCTTTCCTCGCATGCTAGGGGCTCCATCAGTGCACACACTTGGTAGACCTGACCAGCTGAGATTTTTTTTTTTTTCATCAAAAAATGTCAGAAGTGCCTTCAGAATATCCTCACCTCTCCTTTGGCCAACAAATGGAAGTAAGCCGAGCATTTATTCTCGGAAAGACTCTTCTTTGGGGAACTTCACCCAAACACGCAACTGAGCAACATCTGTGACATTGGTGCTTTCATCCACCATGATGCTGAAACACGGTGCTGCTGACACATCTGCACAGAGCTGGTCACTCACATGTTTTCAATTAAAAATTTCAATTTGCTTTACAATTGCGTCCTTGTTGTCAAACTCTGCCAACAATATTTCTGCTGAAGCCAAAAGGCAATCTTTCACAATTTCTGAGTCTGAAGTTTTTTTTTTTTTTTTTTTTTTTTTTCCAAACCAATATCCACGCAATCTCAAAAGATGCCTCAGTGAAAGGGACCTATTATGCCCCTTTTTAAGTGATGTAAAATAAGTCTCTGACGTCCCCAGAGTGTTATGTGAAGTTTTAGCTCAAAATACCCCACAGATAATTTTTTATAACGTTAAACTTGCCACTTTTTGGGGTTGAGCAAAAACGTGCAGTTTTGGTGTGGGTCCCTTTAAATGCAAATGAGCTGCTGCTCATGGGCTAAAAGGGCGGAGCTTGAAAGTTGATGCTCTGAGCTCCGGTGACAGAACAATCTCACGCAATAATAATGTCAGAAATTCTATGTAGTGGTGTGGTTTCTTAATAAGAAATTGATCCATTTTCCGTCCGTATAAAACACAAGCTAACTAACATGAAATGCTACGTGTGTACAGGCATTCATTCATAATATGTAATCAGCCAGTCTCAGAGCACTCCCTAGCGCCCCACAAATTTCCAATGTAGATCTGTGGTGAAAAATGGAACTGCAGCGCGCTCTCATTGCGAGCCATTGGGTCAGATTTCTGGCTGCCCTGCTTATTTTCAGATTTAGTTATATCACCGTATTATTACTGCCATGCGAGCCACAAATTAAAGCTTGGCGAGCCGCACAACGAGTAACACTGGTTTACAGCATTAATTTTTTTTTTTAGAAAATTAGCCATGTACTGTACCTGATGGGCCCCAAATTAATCAATATTGAAGATAATCAAATCTAAATCAAACTGTAAACTTCTGAATTGAAATCAAATTCAGTTGTGAAATTTGTCAATGCCCAGCCCTAGTGTCAATAAATATTTTTTTTGTTTCTTTTTTCTTGAAGCAAATGTTGTATTTTCCCTTTAATTTCTTGTCAAAATGCACCAGAATGCTTTGTTTACATGTTAAAATCACAAATATTTCTGGGTAAGGATACTTTGCAAACATATATGCTTAAGTAAATTAAAACAGCACATACCATATTCAGTTTGATTTACTGATATGGCACTTCATGAACAAGAACTTAATATTATGTTCTGTTTTTTTTTTGTTCAGTAAGAACAAAGATTTGACTTCATGTCTTTCCCTTTCCTGACAGTGAATCAGCAGATTCTTGTGTTTAGAGCTGTGTGTTCTGTCTTTTCTCAGCCAGAAAGAAGCAGTTTCAGATGATGAGGAAGATGCATTATAATGAAGGTATGAACATTAAACTAGCCCGACAACTCATCGCTAATGAGCTGGAAGAGGAGGAAGATGAGGATGAAGAGATGAAGGATGACACAGAGACCGAGGACATCACCGTTGACCCCCCGCAAGATGGTAAATAAAGATGACATTTAATATAGTGTTTATGGGCCTTTTCATGCTCCTGATCTGTTTCTGCTGAAACCGTAGTATAATTCAGCCATATTTGAATAACACTATTGACTTGCATTGAACTACACAGGCAGTTTGGATAGTTACTTCAAAAGATAAGTCCCAACCAAGAGTTAGTGTGATGTTTTATGGATTGTTAAAAAGTAAACTAATTTTCACATGCCCATTATCTATTTCCTGTTGTGTGAGAAGATTTGTAGTTCATTTGAACAAGAGTCTTCAACCTCAGTCTGATGACCACTAGGGGTCCCTTGAGGTTTAAGGAAGGGTTTCCAGATGCTCTTCCAAGCTCTTTTGTCCAGATGTTCCAGATGCTCCAGATGCTCTCTTTTGTCCATCAATTAAGGACAAAATACTTCAAAATAGAGCAGAATGTTTGCTGCTTAGAACAGCTCGATAAGTCAAGCATGCTATTGCTTGTTTTTTTGGGTTAGTAATTTGAATAAACCCTTAATACTAACCCTGTTTAACCCTGTAAAGCTTGACATAAAATAATAGTCAGAAAAATATATATAATTCATTTCAGTCAAATGGTGCTAGAACCTTTAGACCAGTGGTTCATAAACTGGTCACGCCCCCTTTAAACCTTTACAAAATCTACCTTCCCCCTACCTCTGACTATCAAATAATTTTACTATAAATTATAAAAATTGAAATCAAAAATTGATTTAAATTGAAAAACATGCAGTGAAAAACACCTGCAATAGTTTAACTTTAATGCCATTGAATCATTGAAAAATATAAATATAAAAATATAGTCTTTGCACACTGAGTCCGAAATTCACATCTAAATTTTTCGCATGTTAAATAATAAATACGACTGCACGTTGTCAATGCCTCCGAAACTTTCGTCTGTCATAAAAGAAAATTCGGATCAGGTCCGATTTTCTGCATTTTTCGCATCCGTGGCACGCATTTGGAGACGTTTTGACAATTCAGAGCCACCGTTCAAGTGAACGCCAAAATCCAGAATG
Source organism: Chanodichthys erythropterus (assembly GCF_024489055.1). Taxonomy (NCBI): domain Eukaryota; kingdom Metazoa; phylum Chordata; class Actinopteri; order Cypriniformes; family Xenocyprididae; genus Chanodichthys; species Chanodichthys erythropterus. Next base: position 3,635,259 of record NC_090230.1, read on the forward strand.
CCATCTGACAAGTTGATCCACGTCATCTACAGCACAAAGCAGTAGCACTGTATAACAAACAAAGTGTGGAATATAAAGAAACAGAATGTAAAGACAGATTGCTCCAGTATCAAACTGAGCCACTGACATCCTGAAGTAAACTTTGAAATGCTCGGGATAATCACACAGCTCCTTGATGAGGTGGAACTCTCCTTCCTCTTTACACAATCTCGGGATTGAATGGACCCAATATTTCCTTTCTTTTTTTAAGAAGTGCGAGGACAACTAAATCATGCTCACTGCTTGAAGACTCCATTTTGTATTGTTTTTTTTTTTTTTTTTTTTTTCTTTTTTTTTTTTCTCGCAACGGATTCATTAATACGCATCGGACTCAGTGTGCAAGGTCTCTGTGCGTGACGAATTTTTAGCATCACAAATACGAAAACATGTACGAAAATTTTGGACTCGGTGTGCAAAACCTTAAGAGAATAATAGATCAGAACAAAACTTTTAATTTAAATGAACAAAAAATTTAAATATTTCAGTGATGTTTTAGATGAACAATATATAATCAGTGGCTGCAGTGAGCCCTTTGATGGCGTGTCACAGGATCAGCCTCTTGTAACCTATGTCTTCTCACCATAACAGCAGCGGGATGGTGTGTTCATAATATCAGCTTGTAATTCCGTCCACTAAACGGAAGACGGTGACTTGTCAAAAGTTGATTTGTTGACAAAAGTTGTCTATTCATGCTCTTGAATGCTGTTGCAACGGCTATTTTTGTTTTTCCTGCTGATCTCCAAGCCCAGTACCTGCACCCCACACTTTGAGAACCACTGCTTTAGACCAAATATGTAAAAAAAAAAAGTTTACTAATGTTTTGTTTTACGTTTTATGTTAATTTTTTCATGCATCATTTTGATGCATTAGGCTTTTATGACAATTTATTTTTATTTATTAAGGAACTTTTTGATTCTGTATAATATAATATAATATATAATATAATATAATATAATATAATATAATATAATATAATATAATATAATATAATATAATATAATATAATATAATATAATATAAATTTATATCATATAAAATATTTGTATATTAAAACTTTTTTTGGTTAAAAATTATCCAAAATCAATTTTTGAGCAAGTACATAACCAGCCAGTGTTCAAAACTATCTCCTTATCTTATCTCGATTCACAACGGTAAGCTTATAATAATGTTTTATAATAAGTGCAACATGGTGGATTTCCGCAGGAAATTTGAGCATACAGTAGTTCCTCTGTGTGTCATTATGTCACGTCCGTAAACAGAAAGGAAGGAGTGCCTCCAGTTTAGTTTTATCACGTGAGGAGGCTGCTTGTAGCGGATCATTTATAGCCTTTTCAAACAGCAGCTTAAATAATTAAACTTATCATTTTGATGGCGGATTGTAATCCAGAAAGATCCAAATGACAATCATCAGTTACAACTGGAGATTCAGCTGTAGTCAAAAAGCAAAAGACTTTGGACTGTGGAATGTGGAAACATTAATTGAAATCTACAGGTAACACTAATATACACTAAATACACTGTCATGCAATGCTGATGATGTTAACAATTTGAGAACAATATAACAGTAATAATAATTTGCACGGTTTGGTGTGATCAGAGCTAAGCGATTGTTAGATTTAATCACTATTGGCAGCGTGATTTATTGTAGGCCTAATGCTTTTCCCCTCAGTTGGTCAGAACAAAAGTGGCAGACATGTTACTTGCTTGTTCAGATGATATTTTCCATTGAAAATTCTTATATTGGTCATACTTTCAAGACATAGAATCTGTGATTCTGAAGTACAGTATCCACACCGGTGTGGTGACTGACAGCAAGCATTAGATTCATCCGCACTGACGAGCTGTGCCGAAGCACAACACACGTACAGATAATTGTTCCGCATATGACTGCAATTGCAGGTTTTAAACGAGATGGCGACAAAGGAAAAATCGTGGACAGCAGCTTTAAATGTTGTTATATGTAAGCAATATCACACTCATGCAATATGCGATATATCAGCATGGCTGTGATTCAGAGCCATGTCGCATGGCTAGGAGTGTGATTTAATGAGTTTATACAACATTGAAGCTCATTGTAATATGTAGAGTATTATATAAGAGAGAATGGGTCTCATTCATGAAACAAGAGCAGAACGAATTTTTGTGTAAATCGTGTGTAAAGTGGTTCTGGCGTAAATTTTCGGATTCATTAAAATGTTCGTATTTTCCAAATGTTAGTTGGTACGAAAGAAATCTACACCTGCTCCCAGTCACGCGTAAATAGTGCGTTTAACATCCGAACGTTTTGCTCATTAATAAAGCTGCATTTTAATTCACCTTAATAAGGTACATATTTACAGCATTTTGAAAAAATATTATATATAGTAATTACATACGTTTTTTCTTTTTACTTTTGTTGTGAGAGCCAGTAAAAAGCTGTGTTCACGTCACCTATTATTTAACGTTACCGCTATCTTGAAATGACGTTATATTCGGAGCTGTTCACGTCCTTTTTGGTCCTTGGACTGGAAATTATGCGTTTCCATGGCACCACTATCAACGCCTAATAAATCAATCTACAGCGGTCAGGTGGTATAGTGGCCACATGTTACTTGTGGGAGCTTTCAGAAAACTCCCAGCTTACAAACTGTAATTATGAACTCTACGAGGACGTGAACGCTTTTTACAAGCTAGAATCTTGTAACTACAGGAATTACGAGGCCGCATGAACGCACCTATAGCATCTGCAAACGGAGCACTTTAATCAAATAATGAATTGATTTCAATAGGGCTGGACAAACTATGTAACTTGTTTCCTATAAAATGGCCAAAATCCTTCATTTGGTGTCATAATATGATGCCCATATATAGTTGTCAGTCGGATTTAATGGGCGGGATTTATGGTAATTGAGAATGAACGTGCACGCGCGTCCCATTTACGACTGATTGGAATTCATTAACACACACACACACATTTCACTATCACTTCTGACGTTTACGAAGTATTTGTGAATCAGGAGGAGAGTTTTCGGGAAAGTCTGTTTACGCGCAAATCACTCACATATTTACTCGTATATTTACGAATATTTCATGAATGAGACCCATTGACTAAACTAGTGCATTACCTGCATCTAGCTGATATTCTTCAGGTCAATCTTATAGTCATAGTCACAAAATCAGTTTGAATGTACGCTGAGGAAAGCAATATCTTTTGTCTTTGTCCTTTTAACTTATAAGAGGATTTCCCGTGACAGCGCTAGTCAATGCATTTGTCAGTTGCGTCTCATAAGATGTTGTTTAAAGTAAAACCAATGTCCTCATTTCATTGTTTCAGTCCATTCCAATATAAAAGTCTTTGCAACTGACTGACTTGCTCATAAAGACAGTATTTGCCACCATCTAATGGCAAATTAATGTGACAAATTATACCTCATGTTTAAACTATCTACATAAGAGCCAGTGGCACATTCCCAAAGGTCTTGCTGTTCTATGCTTGCTATATATATATATATATATATATATATATATATATAATATAAAAATACGTGTCATAGTTAACATATAGTTAATAGTTAATATACTGTGATAAATGTTTCTTCATCAAATCATCACATCAGAATGATTTCAGAAGGATCATGTGACATTGAAGACTGGAATAATGATGCTGAAAATTCAGCTTTGATCACAGTAATAAACTACATTTTAAAGATATAATAAATTAAAAACTCTTATTTCACTATATTCACAATATTACTGTTTTTACTGTATTTTTAGACTTCTTTCAAAAATATTTAAGTCTTACCACCCCACAAAATTTTGAAAGGTTGTATGCGTGTATATATATTTACACTGCTTTTTCTTTAGAAATGTAAATAGTTTTGATATTGTGAAATGAATTAAAACCTCTCGTCCTCTTCATTTATTACAGCTGATTCCTTGGATTCATAAGGATGTCAAGATTGTTCCTTCAACTCCTGCCTTGTCACATGAACCTCCTAGAAGGCGCAGTGTCGTCACCGGTTGGGTTTAGCTCCAGGATTCCCCTCCACCCTGTGTATTCCACCAACACCGCAATGCCACACATATCAACCAGATCCCTTTTTTGCCAAACGTTTGTCATGCTAAGAAACAAGACTGTTATCAAACCGTTACAGGCCTGGACTCCACCCTCTTCCTGTGGCCGAGAGCGTGGGAGCTCCATGCCTAGCCGCTGACAGGCCACTGAGAAGTGTGCTTGTGCCCAGCGCTGCTGTTGTCATACAATGAACCATACTGATTCTCTTATTTCCCAGCACCACTGTTATTGACATTTAAGTAATTGAGTTTAACGCCATTTGAACAAGCAGGTGGTTTAGCATGCACTGGTAAGGGGGGACTGATGTGGTCTTGGGCTTTGTCGCACACACATATAGCCCATTTTAAACTGCTCACATGAGCTCTACTGTATGCATGGCTTCTGAAAACCATGTTTAATTACATTGGCACTAATTGTATTTGCCCTGTGTTTAAATTAACAGGTGAGTATTACATAACTAGCTATAAAACTACTGATCAAAAGCTTTTCCAAAACTACAACAGCTTTAATAGGTGCTGAACAGTTCTGAAGGTTTTTGTCTTGGCATCCTTATTGAGCTTTGTTTGTTTTGATTGCCTTTTTTAAAAACACCATTATAATGGGGTTATTTTTGTGATTACTGAAGAATATAATTATAGTGCAGTACCAAATAAAAGAAAAAAAATAATAATTTGACCCAAGCAATTTGACCTTTTAAAAAGGCTGTTATTCTGGTGTATTTTGTCAATTTATAGTCTAACTCTCATACAATATATGCGTGTTGTATTTAAAAAAAAAAAATTAATAATAATGCTAAATGGGTGAATGCCGGAAAACCTGGCAAAAAAAGATATAAAAAGTTATATTGCATAAACAAATAGGTTATTTAAATACCATATATTACAGAAATGAGTCAGAATATTTTGTGCACTATGAGTTATTGTTACTGTAATAAAGAAATTGGAGAAAAGTCATTCAGAATCATTATCGTAATACAAAAAAAAAAATCATTACTGCAATGAAAAAATATTCTGACACTACTAAAATGCAAAAATATTCTGACTCGATAGCAAAATGCAAAAAGACTCCTAAATATAATATGAGAATTAAGAGTAAAATGTTAAATATAAACTAAAACATCCTGATACATTACAGTAATAATTATTTTTTTTTTTTAAATATTATTTAGACATTTACTTAATGTTTAAATTTAATGAAACAATCAAATAATTTAAGTTCTAATTTTAATGATTTTTCTGTTTTTGTTCTTTTTGAGATAAAATAAATTTTATATATTATATATAGCTGCATATGTTCTTGACGGGTTTTACGAAATTCACCCAGGTATCGACGCAGCATTGCTTTTTCGAATCAGTACTTTAATGCAACACCGTATCTGCCTGAATGCATTTTAAAGCATTTTCTGGCTAATGTATTTATTCTCAACGTAAAACCAGCAGAATCATTAGTTTGAGATCTGTGTTTTTGAAATGTTTTTTTTTTTTTTTTCCTTCATTGTGGATATGTTAAATTAAGTTCAAATTTTTACTGCCCTGCCCTTGACTGAATGTCAGAATTTTTTTTTTTTTTTGGAATTCTTGCAATCTCTAACTTAATTATTAATTGGTTGCCTATTTTTAATGAAAAAGATGAAAGGTCTGGTTTTGTTCTTCAATGTCCCATCAGTCATTGATGTGGATAGCTCTGGCTTCATATGGTCAAGTCAAATATAGTTTTGTCCTACATTTGTACATTCTCAAGCACAAATGCTTAAACAAGTGCTTTGATTTTGATTATGTTGAACTTTGTTTTTCTTGTATTTTGTGTAATTTGGCCATTATGTGTTCTTTTTCTTTTCTTAAATAGATGTGCATGTTCTTCAAATGAAAATGTGCATATTTGTCACCATTAAAATGTTGGTATGAATTTATTTGAATTTTTTTTTAAAAAGTAAAAAATGGCACGCATATATATATAAACACACACACACACACACACACACACACACACACACACACACACACACACACACACACACACACCACCTGACCAGGCATAACATTATGAGCACCTTCCTAATATTGTGTCGGTCCCTGTTTTGCTGCTAAATCAGCCCTGACCCGTCAAGGCATGGACTCCACTAGACCCTTGAAGGTGTGCTGTGGTATCTGTCAGAAACTGAAATAAACCTAAAAGAAAACGTGATTCATCAGACCAGGCCACCTTCTCCCATTGCTCTGTGGTCCAGTTCTGATGCTCACAAGCCCACTGTTGGCACTTTTGGCGGTGGACAGGGGTCAGCATGGGCACCCTGACTGGTCTGCATCTATGCAGCCTTATCTGCAATAAACTGCGATGCACCGTGTATTCTGACACCTTTCTATCAGAACTATCATTAACTTCTTGAGCAATTTGAGCTATAGTAGCTCGTCTGTTGGATCGGACCACACGGGCCAGCCTTTGCTCCCCACGTGCATCAATGAGCCTTGGCCGCCCATGACCCTGTGACCGGTTCACCTCTGTTCCTTCCTTGGACCACTTTTGATAGATACTGACCACTGCAGACCGGGAACACCCCACAGGAACTGCAGTTTTGGTGATGCTCTGACCCAGTCGTCTAGTCATCACAATTTGTCCCTTATCAAACTCGCTCAAATCCTTACACTTACACCTATTTTTTCTTCTTCTAACACATCAACTTTGAGAACAAAATGTTCACTTGCTGCCTAATATATCCCACCCACTAACAGGTGCTGTGATGAAGAGATAATATGTGTTATTCACTTCACCTGTCAGTGCTCATAATGTTATGCCTGATCTGCGTGTGTGTACACCAATCGGGCATAACATTATGTCCACTGACAGGTGGCCTCATTGTAACCAGTCCCTTTAAATTAACACAATTAGTAAAGTGCCAATACAACTTTTTTTTTTTTATAGCAGATTCTGAAGGCATCACACTGTTAAAGGCCCGTTCACACCAACAACGATAACTAATGCTAAATATATAGCGTCCAAACCAAGAACGAGGATGTTCTGTTTATTTTAACAGTGCGCTGCAAAGTCAGGCCTACATTCTTAAAAAAAAAAAGTGCTAGATAGCACTAAAAGTGGTTCTTAGCTCATAAGGGGGACCACTTTTGTTGCAACAGTATGTAACACCATATCTTTACAGCACCTTTGTCAAATGGTGCTATGTAGAACCCATAAGAGGTGCCATATCGCATTTTATTTCTTCAACAAAAATGGTGCTAAACAGCACAAACAGTGGTTCTTTGGCTCGTAAAGAACCTTTAAAGGGGCTTAACAGGTTCTGTATATGGTAGCGGTGCTATATAGCACCTCAGTCATGCATGCCGCTTTAAATGCTCGTGCTTAGATTGGCTGTTAATGTTTTTGTCGTTATTCGGGGGAAAAATCGTTCAACGATGGCTCCTGTCTCTGTTTCGTTATTTTCACATAACTAGAACGATTATTAAGATTTGAAAGTTATATAGTTATCGTTTTAGTGTTCTACTAACTATTCATGTTAATATTTTGTAGTATTATTAGAAAAAGAGCTCGGAAGTATTAAGGTACGAGTTTCCACTTGTGTACATGACTCGGCTGAAACTAAATAGACCACTAGATGGCAGTATTTCACAATAATATATAAGCAACGAAAACAAACTTGATCCATACAGTTTCACTGAAAATTAGCTTTAAAATAATGCATATAAAAACTACAAATAAAGCATTCGCGTGATTTATTTTAAAGACCGAAACGACATGTTTGTCTTTTCATTTTGAATAAAAGTGGGTGTGAACCTTTTCCTCATACGTGGATCCTGGAGAGTTTTGTTAGTTTCCTGAAACCAAAGTCAGTGTCTTTACTTAGCAAATTATATATATATATATATATTTATATTATATTATATTATATTATATCGAGCTAATCTGATGCAATCTTTGATGCTGCAACAATACTGTGTATTATGTGATGGAGTGTGTCAGATAGGAATTGAAAGGAGGGGGAGTGAGGATTGGATTCGTTGGTCTGTTTCTGGCTGTGTCTCAAATATCTCGGGCGGCAAATGTCACTTTTTTTCTCCAGGGGGCGCTTGACTGTTCAAACAACCGAATCCGCCATTGAGTCGCCTTCAAATCTCAAGACTGTTTTTGTTTCACTGAACCCATTTGTGCTCTAAAAAGCATAATTATGTAAATATATCACATTCAAGGATTTATGTCCGACATAAAGATGGATGAATATCCGCCCCATAATATTTTAAAGAAAAAGCTTATCCACTAATTCCAAAAGATTGTGATTAGTCTATCCTGAACAGCGCTGAGCAAAGTAACAGATAGCACGTGACATCGCTGAGGCTGTACTTTGACGCTGGACGCTGAATTGTCTGAAAAATGACAGATACACTTTAATTTACACTGAATTGCACAGCTAAATGTGAACAATACAAGCTAAATGTGAACAATATATTAATAATCATTATTATTTGTTAATTAAAGATGCTGCTGTGAACGACTTTAGCCGTTTTACCATAGACTGTAAAAAAGCGTTTTACCAATAACGACAAAGCCCCGCCCTACAAAGCGTATAATGATTGACAGGCTACGTCTTCTGATTGGCTAAAACTAAGCCCCGCCCGTTATATGACCTACAGTTGCATACTAATTGTCATTCTACTCAATTATTTCATTTCTTTTCTTCAGGACGAAACTCATGGCACATATGCAGTCTAGATAGGCAGCGCACTTGGTTTTGAGACACTGCCTGCCTTTGCTCTTCATTTACACTCATCAGCTCAGTCCACTCGTTAATTCTGGAGGGACTACACCTTTTAAAAATCATTTCTAGCGCTTCATGCACAACTGGCACGAGCACATCAGACGTTATCGCTCATATGTGCAGTTTATTTGGGATTCTGGAGTGATTTGAGCAGAAGTTTGAGCTGTTACTGATTGAGCTGTAATTCACAGGAGCTAATGTTAGCCTGCTAGCTCTTAATCTGTTCATTAACCTGATCAAATCAACATGAAGATCACTGTGGATTTTGAGGAATGCCTCAAGGATTCACCCAGATTTAGGTGAGAAAGACCTTTAAACTTCATTTAATGTGTTTTTTGTGCTTTTTTTTTTCTTTGCTTTTTTGGTGTTAAAAGTATCTGTGCATTGGTGAACTTTAGATCTAAACTATAAAATACAACATAAACATACACATAAAGAATAAATGTATATATTAAGGTGATATTTTATGCTGTCAATGGCTGATTTGATCATACACGTCTTGGATGTCTTATATTAGGTCTTGGACATTATTTGAGTTGACAGTCTTGAAGTTGACAGTCAACTTAAACATTGCCATATTTACATAATGAAATGCATGTATGTCAACCATTCCCATGTTTCCTATACTCTTACTGATTTATTATGAGGTTAGGTTCAAGCAGATTCCTCAAAGACAAAGACAAGCAGATCTGGTTGTGGTGTGTGCTGGTATTGGATAGAGGTGAAGGCAGCTGACTGAAAGATTGTAGATTCAAACTATAGAAAGTTTGATTCACGTCTTATCAGCATTGGCTCTTTGAGCAACACATTTAAACGGACAGTTAAAAAAAAAAATATATATATATATATATATATATATATATAAATATATAAATATATAAATATATATATATATATATATATATATATATATATATATATATATAATAAATAAAAAAATAAAAAATATATAAATATAAATATATATATATATATGATGAATGAATGTTTAATGCCTTTTTCCATCTAATGAAAGTGGATGGGGAGTGCGGACTGGAGCTGTCAAGGTGTAAAATTAACAAAAAGCGCAAAAGAATTGCTTCATATAACTTGTGTACTATCATGAGTATGATACAATGTTTTAGAAGTCTTGGGATATAGTACAAGTTATATGGTGCTTTTTTTTTTCTTTGTCATTTTTCGGAAATTGACAGCCCAAGTCTTCATTCACTTTATTTGTATGGAAAAGAGCAATGCGAACATATTTTTTTCCCCACATACTTCCACTGAAAAGATATGAGGGTAAGAAAAAGATGACAAAACAGATAAAGTAGAACTGTTATATATGGCATTTTAGCCTCAGACTATATACAGAAATGCTAAACCTGTTTCAAGAGAACTCTGCTAAATGACTAATAAGTAAGAAGATGTGATATCTAGTCTAGCTAGAGTCTCTGTAAGTGTTGAAGAATTATTTATGCTTTCTGCCCCTTCATCTCCCCCTCCTCTCTCATAACAACATCCTCTCAGAAATAAGGAGCAGATGTTCATGAGAAAAACTTGGAAAACTTTGGACGTTGTACTTTCTGCATTTTTGTCAAAGAGACGCCCTGGGTTTTGCTGAAAAAAAGTTTTTTCTGAAGAAAATGCTGCCATGATGCTATAGTGTTTGGTTTCTTCAATCTCTGACTGAAATGGTTTCTCTATAAAGATTGTGATTATACAGGAGAAAATCCCCAAAGTTATGAATTACTATAACATTGACTGCATCATTTTTATGGTGTAGCTCAGTCTATAATGAAAATATGAGGTGAGTGCACTTGGTATACTATCCATGATCTGAAGGTTGCAGGACAGAAGTCATTATTTCTCACAGGACAGTAGCAAAGGTTTCCTGCACAGGCAGATTTTCCGCTGCTGCATACTCATTTTTCCATTTTCGCTGTTTTACTTGGCGTTGTGAGAGCGAAAGATAAAAATGGTCCACGTGGAATGGCCTCTTGATGCCTCTTTCCATTTACGCGTTGACTGCTGGCTTTAAATTCGTCATTTGCAAATTTATAGCCACCTTGTTGTTTTGTTTTTAACAGATGAATTTCACTCCAGCACAACTTCTCACTTCATCTTAGACTGAATAAACAGTTTGTGTAGTGCTGCAATAAACCACTGAACTTGCGTAGCAAACAAAATAACTTTAATTGTAAGCTAGATGTCACTTTGATTGTTTAAAGAACAAATATAAAGACACATTGCTTTGCCCAGATGTTTGTTTTAGCTATCTCAAGGCAACATAATAATAGTTAGTGGTTTTTGTAAAGGCAAAAAAAGAAAAAAGAAAAGAAAAAAAAGTGCTATTGGTTTTCTAAGCAGATCTGCAATTTTCACGTGGTGGATAACTACTATAACTGTAGACACCAGTAGACACCAGTAGACATCTGTAGACATCTGTAGACATCAGTAGATCTACACAGAGACTTTGGGGTGGACTCTTAACTTGAATCTTGAAACTTGAACCACAAAACAGTGAACTGAAACTGCATTATGCATCATGGGCAAGCATCTTTCTAATTTTCTTGCATTGGAGTTAAAATGGCAGGGTCGTAAAACACCTAATCATAATGGGGAAAAAAGAAATCATAACATTTATTATTATTTTTTTGAAAAACGTTTAATGAGCAGTGAAGCAGTTTTGTTAAAATATGAAAATAGAGAAGCCAAGAAAAAATCTCAATATATACAGTATCTCACAGAAGTGACACCCCTCACATTTTTGTAAATATTTTATTATATCTTTTCATGTGCCATCACTGAAGAAATGACATTTTGCTACAATGTAAAGTAGTGAGTGTACAGCTTGTATAACAGTGTAAATTTGCTGTCCCCTCAAAATAACTCAACACACAGCCATTAATGTCTAAACCGCTGGATACAAAAGTGAGTACACCCCTGAGTGAAAATGTCCAAATTGGGCCAAGTTAGCCATTTTCTCTCCCCGGTGTCATGTGACTCATTAGTGTTACAAGGTCTCAGGTGTGAATAGGGAGCAGGTGTTTTAAATTTGGTGTTGTCGCTCTCACTCTCTCATACTGGTCACTGGGAGTTCAACATGGCACCTCACCTTGAGTGCACATGCCCATCGTCATATCCAGAGGTTGTTTTTGGGAAAAAAAACATGTATGAGTGCTGCCAGCATTGCTGCAGAGGTTGAAGGGGTGGGGGGGTCAGCCTGTCAGTGCTCAGACCATACGCCACACACTGCATCAAATTGGTCTGCATAGCTGTCGTCCCAGAAGGAAGCCTCTTCTAAAGATGATGCACAAGAAAACCTGCAAACAGTTTGCTGAAGACAAGCAGACCAAGGAACCATGTCCTGTGGTCTGATGAGACCAAGATAAACTTATTTGGTTCAGATGGTGTAAAGCGTGTGTGGCGGCAACCAGGTGAGGAGTACAAAGACAAGTGTGTCTTGCCTACAGTCAAGCATGGTGGTTGGAGTGTCATGGTCTGGGGCTGCATGAGTGCTGCCGGCACTGGGGAGCTTCAGTTCATTGAGGGAACCATGAATGAGCAGAGTATGATCTCCTCCCATTGGAGACTGGGCCGCAGGGCAGTATTCCAACATGATAATGACCCCAAACACACTTCCAAGATGACCACTGCCTTGCTAAAGAAGCTGAGGGTACCTAAACCTTATTGAGCATCTGTGGGGCATCCTCAAATGGAAGGTGGAGGAGTGCAAGGTCTCTAACATCCACCAGGTCCGTGATGTTGTCATGGAGGAGTGGAAGAGGACTCCAGTGGCAACCTGTGAAGCTCTGGTGAACTCCATGCCCAAGAGGGTTAAGGCAGTGCTGGAATATAATGGTGGCCACACAAAATATTCACACTTTGGGCCTAATTTGGACATTTTCACTCAGGGGTGTACTCACTTTTGTGGCCAGAGTTTTAGACATTAATGGCTGTGTGTTGAGTTATTTTGAGGGGACAGCAAATTTACACTCTTATACAAGCTGTACACTCACTACCTTACATTGTAGCAAAGTGTCATTTCTTCAGTGTTGTCCCATGAAAAGATATAATAAAAAGAGCTTGTGACTTTAACTTAACTTCGTAACTCCATTGGATTCTCAAACTCTCAGTCAAATCTCATAACTCTGCTTGCCACTGTCGTGAATAAAGTGGATAAATTGTTTGCAAAGCAAGGGTAAATAAAGAACTGGGCAGCGTTTCCCAATTAAGCATCGTAAGCTTAAGTTGATCGTAGCTCTATTGAAACCAATGGAGCTACGATCAACTTAGGCTTACGATGCTTTTGGGAAACGCTGCCCTGGCTGTTTGAATATGTCAATTCTTTACATTTTCTTTACTCAAAACATTAACCTACATAGTGTTTCTTATGTATCTGAGAAGCAGAGAAGAGTGTCTTAGATTAGCATTTGTCGAGTCATAGCCAGTACTGTCTGAAATAGCCTGAGCAAAGCACTTCCTCTTTAATAACATGAGGTTTTGGCCAAATGACAGAAAAAACTGAGTGCCCACATAGTTACAGTAAATGTTATAAGTTGATGAAAACATAATGTAAATCTCACTTACTGCTTCAGATGTTGACGCTCTAAAGATGGACAAAACACGACCGAAACATGTCCAAAGTTTGACTGCCCAAAAAATAAAAAATAAAAATGCACAGTATGTGTGACATTCGCTGCTCCATTTGAGCTTGATTTTGGTAAAATGTTAACAATATAATGTGTCTGACCATATAATTGAATTATTTAAAAAAAGCTATGTAGTACAGTGTTTTTTTCCATTTTCTGAAAAGTAGCAGTTTTGGACATACAATGTTTCTACCCAGCAGCAACAATATAGGTGTTTTTCAAAAACACATGAAACAAACGTTAAAAATAATCGTTAAAAATAAAAGTTTTCTTTTTTTTTTCGGAACTCTTATTAGTTAATGTCAATATAGTGTTGTTAGTGTTGTGTCAGCTTCTGAATCAGTGCTTTTTAGAGTTTACAAGGTGCAGATATTTTTTTCTTTAAGAGTTGGCAAAGATTCGTCTACAAATTTCCCTCCATGTAATCTCATTACATGGTGTTATTGGTTTTCTAAAAATCTGAGGTTTACCTCATTGGGAACTTCCCTCCCCCTCTTTTTCATCCCAGATTGTTTCCCAACAATTGCAGGAAGAGTTCCACAACAGAGGGGCCGGCCCGAGCGTCAGTTACTCCCCAGTGTCACAGCGTGAGATACATCATGACTTAAATCCTGTTACTAAACTGTTACAGGTCCATTCCATTGAGGAATTTCTAATGATCTCACCTCACCCTCAGTTGTCAAGAACGGTTAGCAGAGATTTCCCTCTTCTACCTCTTGGTAGAAACATGGTTGCATTTTCATTCTAAAAAACTTTGACGAAGGTGGTTCCACTGAATCCAGCTGGATAAACAAATCCCCATCCACTCTTTATGAATAGTCCTACTTTTTATGATGAACACTGACAAGTAGAGGTCTGATGTGGTTTCTTGCTATTCTGGATGTTTAGTCCTCTACATTGCCTCTTGTTCTTTGATGTCGGTTCTTTTATTAATGTGGTCCCACATCACTGATGAGGATATCCATACACCAAACAATCTATTCATTCTGTTTGAGTGAATCCCATGATATCCGTCATGAACATGTCTTGGGCAAATGTTTCCCATTTGAAAATCAAAAGAAAGAAGAAACTTTTCTTTGCACAAAAGAAAATTAGAAACATTAAGATGTTTTGTACTATTATTTTTTTTAGATTTGTTGTTGTTGTTAAAATTCTATGCTATATTGTCAAAACAGCAGGTTGCCCTGTCATATAAAGGACAAATTATCTGATATATTTATTTATTTAACTTTATTTTATCGTGTTTTAATTGGTTTATGATATTGGAAATAAATAATAGGGCTGGGACAATACATCGAATCTCGATTCGCGATACAAAGAATCTAGAGTTATTCTGATATTTTCCGATGTATTGCGATTCTCTCTTGAATCAATTCTGAGCTTAGTTTTTAAACAGAAATGGCACTATTATATAGGGCTGCACGATATATCGCCTGAGATTGTCACGCGCATTTCATCAATAAAGCCGGTTCCCTGATTACCGCTAAATCGCCATCACCTGCTTTCAAATGCAGCGGCTTTTAATAGACAGAGCCGTAGATCACTGAAAAGCCACGCAATATCGCGTTCATTATTGCAGATGAATCGCCTTCGATAATGAACGTGATATTGCGTGGCTTTTCAGTGAATTACGGCTCTGTCTATTAAATGCCACTCCATTTGAAAGCAGGTGATGGCAATTTAGCGGTAATCAGGGAACCGGCTTTACTGACGAAATGCGCGTGACAATCTCATGCGATATATCGTGCAGCCCTACTATTATAAGTGCTTTAGAAACACTCGTACACTGCCTGCTTCAAGTTCCTTTAGGCCGTGTGTCCACCTAAGCGTTTTTAGCCAGCGCTAGGCGCTCTGCTTAAAACGCCCGTCTGTGAGCGCTTGAGAGCGCTTCTGCAGCGTAGCGTTTTTTTTCCGTTGAGACGCTTTGTTGTTATGATACGGAATATCAGTTGGTCGGAGTTGTATTTGTCCCGCCCCTCCTTCACTCTGATTGGACGGCTGGCTAAAAAGTGACAGTGATGAGCGCAGCGTTTTACTCAAAGTTGAACATTCTTCAACTCGAGGCGACCAGTAAAAAACGCCCAGCTCTCAGCGCTTGAGCGTAAAAAAGACGCTCTGCGCCTCGTTACGCTCTCGGCGTTTAAAAAACGCGGCGCTCCCATTGAAAACAATTGAAAAAGTACGCTCGAAGCTGGAAAAAACGCTTAGGTGGACACACGGCCTAAAGGTCAGAACACACCAAACCAACGTTAAACAGCCGATGACCAAGTAGCACGTCAGTTCTGTGCCTTTCCATACCAGCAGGTGGCAGTATCTGAACAGCCAATCAGAATGATCATGATCAGATGGCCTGACAGACTGACAAGCTCCGACGGCGATTCAACATTTCGAATCGCTTGAAAAAAAAAAAGCAGACGAGGACCAACTTCAGTTGATGGAAGAAAAACTGCCCGATGGCCGACCGTCAGCTTGGAGTGTTCCTGCCTTTAAACACACCACTTAAACCTAAAATAATCATTCATAATGTTCGAAAATGTTGAAGCAAATTACTCATCTCGCATTATAAAAGCATTCTGAACCGAGGTGCAAGTATATTTAACCACTTACATGACTCAGCCGAACACACGAGCACTGTCCAGCAGTCTTCTTTGTGAGTGTTTGAGAGTGTGTGGTTGAAAACTAGCCTAGTGCGCCATCTGCTGTTAAAACTAAGCTCAGAATCGATTAGAGAGAAAATCTCAGGATCGATCCAGATTCTGAAATTTTAAAACGATTTGAGCGCTGTTAAGCGGATTCGTAAACACCTCTGATTGCCCATTGTGTTTACGACTCATCGGATATGTCTGTGATTGGCTTCAATGATCAGCGCTTCAAAAACATTGTAAATAGTCATCACTGAGCGCTTACACAGATACACACGGGAGCGTTTGAAAGCAGACGTCTATCGCGGACCAGTCTGCTGATAGACGACTGCTTTCAAACGCTTCCACTCCCGGTTTTAAACACTTTCAAATTCAAACACTTCTATGTGCTTTTAAATGCTCCCATGCGTTGTTCATTATAGCCAATCACAGACATATCTGATGAGTTTACTAAGTTATCCAATGGTTTACGAATCCACTCAACAGTGCTCAAAGCATCACATTTTTAAAATTTCAGTACTGATTGATACTAAAGTCGGTACTTTTGACAACTCTAGTCACAACATTTTACAGCAGGTATACATGTTGTAACATGTTGTGACTCATAAAATACAATGATATTTATAACCTATGTACACTTTCTGAAGAAAGTCATAGTGTCCTCAATAAGCCGCATTTTTTGACACCTCATTCATGGGTCTGTGACGAACGGTGCGAGACGAGCAAGGTGCCAAAATTTCTATGTGAGGAAGAAGTATGTGAGATAATGATAATAATAATAGTGATGCTTCGCTTCACAAGGACTACTAATTTAAAAGAAAAAAAGGATATTTCTAAAGAAATACAGTAGGATCTTTAGTAGGATGTTTCTTTATTTCGGTTTGGGACTCATTTAAGATTCTTAAATGTTTAGTTCACTTGAAAATTACCCCAAGCTTTACTCACCTTCAAGCCATCTATGTGTATACTACTTTTTTTTTTTTCTGATTAACACAATCAGAGAAATATTAATAAATATCCTGATGCATCCAAGCTTTATAATGGCAATGAGTGGGATCAACGAGTATGAGCTGAAGAAAGTGTCTCCATCCATCATAAATCTACTCGACACGGCTCCAGGGGGTTAATAAAGTCCTTCTGAAGTGAAACGATCCATTTGTTAAAAAAAAAAAAAAAAAAAGTTATGAAGTAAAATATCTAGCTTCCACCAGATCACCTTCCGAACCTAGCTTCCTTCCTTACTGGCATCAGAAAGAAGTCATATACACCTAGCTTGAGGGTGAGTAAAGCTTGGGGTAATTTTCATTTGAAAGTGAACTCATCCTTTTAGAAGTTAATTTCTCTTAAGAAGTTGTACATGCTCTTATGTACTCTTTTTGGATGGTTTTGTTGGTGTTGTGACAGTTTTGTGGGAGATGGGATTACATCTGTGCAGGTAGTTAATCATGATGGAGCCAGATGTTTAACGTGTTAGCATGTGTTATTGAATGTGAATGAGTTTCTGCCGCACCTTCCCCCCGCTCATTACTCACATAGTCTCTGGATCTGTTCCAGGTTTGAGTCTATGAGGCAATGGCCTAGATTTCATTAGCAGCAGCCCACTTCACTTGTGTCAGCACTTTCCCAACAGTCTGCTCGAGCCAGAGTTGTTTTGGGAAAATCTGTAGGACAAAAATAAGAAGACGTTTTGTCAGGAAGATGGGCTTCAGAATGGTTACTCTACTGATTAACTATAACCAAGTGCTCTTTATCATAACAAGATAACACAGACAGCTAATAGCAGAGTTACAGGAAGAGAACTGTTTAAAATAGACTGCATAAAGTTAGGGTGACTTTAAGTTTAGGTGTGTGGGATAATAAACAGAGGTGTTCTGGGGCATAATATATTGTGTGGGTTTCATCTAGAGGTAGGGATATGGTAAAAATATAATATCACATTTTTTTTTCTTCAGGAAAATCACAATTCATGATTTTATCATTATTTTTTTCATGTTGGTTTTACTATTTTGCAAGTGACTGAGCAGTTCAGCCAAACTAATTTTCCTATTTTAAAAATGTAGCCTTACAAGATAACAAAATACATATATAATAAAAATACATCAAATGTTTTTTATGACCATTTAGGCCAGGGGTGGGTGAAAATCTTTTTCATTATTTTATTCATTTATTTTATTAATTTAATAATTTAATAATATTAATATTATTAATTAATGCAATTAAAAATATTAAAAAAGATGCACATTACAAATACAATATAATATGCAAATGAAATGAACAGTGCTGTATTTTTCACAGTAGGTGTATTTAATAGCAGTGTTCAAATAAGAAATTGAATAAATGTAAAAAATAAGACTGCATAGACTTTGCTGAATAAATTATATAGACACACTGATTCTTATTAAAGCTACTGAAGTTATTCAGTGACGAGCAGTAAGTGGTTTTGTCATTTGTTGTTTGATTGACATTAATGACAAGCGGATTTATTGGGCTGCTGTCACTTTAAGACCTCATGCATGAATCTAATATACAGACGCGCATCCGGTTTTCTCTCAACTGTTTACTCTCACTTAAGACATAATTTAGTTTAGTACTCACGCGCTGTTTGACAGGCTTTTAGTGTGCACACGCTCAGAAAAGTGTATGTCAGAACAGCATGCAAATAAATTGTTTAACAGGCAAAGCTTTAAAACGCACACAAATAATAAACTTTCATGATTGTGAATAATTGGGGATATCACACACCCCTAAACCTAAAACACAAATTTTCCATTTTATAAAACTATACATAGCCTAGAACCTTAATGAATTTTGCATTTAATGACATTTTTGTTTATCTACCATTATGTCTGCTGCCAGATTTAAAATGGATTGAAGTACAAACCAAGCCGATATTGACTGAAATTGTTATTGACTTTTGTACATTATTTGGTGGAAAAGCACCCAGCAACACCATTTTACCCCTCTTCTGTTGACGACAAACTTACTTAAAGGTCCTCTAAGCGATGTCACGTGCTTTTAGAGGAGGGTCTAGCTAGCCTCTGTTTTGTTTGACAACACTTTGGACGTCAACAGGAAGTTACTCCGCTCAGGATCGCTTAGAGAACCTTTAAAGGTGCTTTGTGTAAGAATGACAGCTAGTGGTTGAAATGGGTACTGTAGTGCAAATTCAAAATATTGTTCGCCCCACCTCTCCTCCTCAGACTCCACGCTCACGTGGGTTGCCAGTTTGAAGACACGCAACAGGAGCGAGCTCAATTGATATTGGAAGGCGAAGAGACTTACACACTGTAAGATAATTAGTTGATGTATGATGAGCTTATGATTTATGATGAGCCGATATCTCGTTTTAATACGCCCCCATTCAGATTTTTAGATGGATGCTGAGGCTTTTTAGGTTGGGTAGAATCTGCGATCTCTGACCCAATTTGTTCGCTGGCTTCCGTAGCTGCAATTCGCTGCATGTGTTTTCTGCCAACTGGCAACCCAGGTTGGCGAAATACTATTGGATAAATTGGCAACATGTGGTCTTGCACAGACCAAAACAAAAACAGAAATTCCGACACGGAACGCAAATTTCCAAGTAAAATAACTGGCTGTAGCAATGGTTTTCAGAGAAATGAGTATGTGAACTGAGCATGTTTAATAAATATCTGCAAACATATTATGGTATTTTTATCCTTTAGTACAGTCAAAAACTTACATAGAGCACCTTTTAATGTTTTGTTTGCATGAATTACCTATTTTTCTTAATATTTTAAGCTTAGGGGTGAATTGAGGTAAATTGGGACATTTTTTTTATCATTGAGTTGACTGGGAAAAATGTCCCAATTATCCTGAATTAACCTAAAAGGTAGTTTTATTCCTAAATCAGGATGAAAATAAATGGGAGTCCATTTAGGTTCCAAAACATTTTTGCTAAAATATAATTGCATAGCTAAATACATAAATAGTTTCTGTATGAATCTGTATTGAATATTATCAGGGATGCACTGATATTTGCTGTATTGATAAGCAGTTAATTTTCATGTTATGACTTAAGGCTAAAGATCTAAATCAGTTCAAAATCAAAAACTAAAAACTAAAATATATTATTTTAAATGCTAAGAGTGGATTCAGGCATGACAACATTATAATACTATTTAAAAGTTTGGGCTTGGTAAGATTTTTTTTTTTTTTTTTTAATGTTTAGAAAAGTCTCTTCTGCTCATTAAGGCTGCATTTATTTGATCAAATACAGTAAAATTTAAAATAACCGTTTTCTATGTGAATATATTTAAAAATGTAATTTATTCCTCATGTAAAGCTGAATTTTCAGCATCATACTCCAGTATTTAGTGTCAAATTATCCTTCAGTAATCAAATAAGCTCCCTTAATTCAACTTTAAAAATAGGTGAAATGCCAAATTAAATATTTAAGATTGTCCAATAAAGATAACTGTTTTTAAAAAATCTAAAATCTACCTTATATGTTACTATTATATTGTGCATTTGAAGCTATGATAATTTTGTGTAAGGAGTGGATCAAAATGTAATCATTACTCATCTGTATCTGCTTATATTAAAATGATGGTGTTAAATAAAACTATGAAAGTTCACGTCACACGGGATTTAACGTCAGTGACACCAAACACCATGAGCTTTTGCATGCCTCTTCATTGACGTCACACCTGGCTTGACGTGTTTTGAAGTGCCATATTTGAATGAGATTTGACCAGGCATGTGTGCGTGAACTTCACTTTTCATCTGAAAGGGAATTTAGAAGATCATCACACCATATTTATGAACATGTGTTTCTGTCCCTCTTATTGAGATATGTAAGGGTATTTTGGGTAATCGGGTATGAGAGTTCTTTTGTAAAAAGTTTCTACATAATATTTAAGGACACACATTGTTAGTGACAGTCTCATCCTTCTACTGACGATCAGCATATAGGACCTCAACTATAGTGTGTTTTTTTTTTCTCTAAGGCATGTTTTCCTCATGCTTATTCAGGAATTTAGATTGGCTAAAACATCTCAGCAATGAAGTCACATGGAAATGTGAACAGAAAAGAAACGGCTGTTGTAGTTGTAGTGAAACTGGACAGATCATATCTTCTCGCAGTTTTGCTGCGGTCATGACAAAATGATGTGAAGTCACATTTATTTTGTGCTTTATACATTACAGCACTTCATTCTAAGCAGCTTCACACTAATAAACAGGAACATAATAAATGATGCGAACCTCATCAGAGACAAATTCTGCTGTAAAGCAGCCCAAGTCAGTTCAGTGTAGCGTTGTCACAATACTTGAATTTCTAACTTCAATATGATACCTTGACAAATATTGATATTCAATACCATTATATACATGACATAAAACTGCCATATACATCCAGCTCAATTTAGTTGAAGTTTTCTTCTCACCCAATAGTGTCAGTTTAGTCAAATCAATAATGCGGTATTACTGAATATTAAGTGTCTTTTAAACCCTAAGCAAGTGTTGACAGTGGCAAGGAACCCAAACTTCACCAGGTGACAGAAATGGAGAAAAAAACCTGGTGAAACAAGATTCAGTCAGGGGGCCAGTTCTCCTCTGGCCAAACAATTGAACATGGAGTGATTATAATTCCAGGCTGCATCACAAGTCAGAATATTTCATTCAGCTCCTTCTGTTTGAAGATCGGGATACATCATGTGGCATATGGAGGAGGAGTTGTAGTTTTTCCAGCGGTTTAAAACTTAAGGGTAGAGCTGCTGTTTAGCCAGGAGTGGACGACTGGTTTATGAACGACTGTAACCATGTTAAAACCGTGGCCTGGTCTGAATCCGGACCGAATCCTGACTACAGTAACCTTGGGATAAGGATGAGATCATGGACATATTAAAGGGATAGTTCACCCAAAAATGAAAATTTGATGTTTATCTGCTTACCCCCAGCGCATCCAAGATGTAGGTGACTTTGTTTCTTCAGTAGAACACAAATGACGATTTTTAACTCCAACCGCTGCAGTCTGTCAGTCAAATAATGCTAGTGGATGGGAACTTCTACTATAAGAGTGAATAAAACTTGCATAGACAAATTCAAATGAAACCCTGCGGCTCGTGACAGCACATTGATGTCCTAAGACACGAAACGATCGGTTTGTGCGATAAACCGAACAGTATTTATATAATTTTTTTAACTCTAATACACCACTATGTCCAACCGCGTGCAGCACTCGTTAGTAAAGTCTGATCGCGCTCTGACAGCGGCAGTGATGTCTCGCTCTCATTGAAGTATATGCGCGAGACATTACTGCCGCTGTCAGAGCGCGATCAGACCAAACGAATCGAGTGATGAATGCAGTTGGACATAGTGGTGTATTAGAGGTAATGTTCGGTTTCTTGCACAATCGTTTCATGTCTTAGGACATCAATGTGCCGTCACGAGCCTCAGGACTTGTCTATGCAAGTTTTATTTATTCTTATAGTAGAAGTTCCCATCCACCAGCATTATTTGACTGACAGACTGCAGCGGTTGGAGTTAAAAATCATCATTTGTGTTCTACTGAAGAAACAAAGTCACCTACACCTTGGATGCGCTGGGGGTAAGCAGATAAACATCAAATTTTCATTTTTGGGTGAACTATCCCTTTAAGCATAGTACATCGGGTGGGAAGTTTTCCTGGTACAGGTCGACCTAATTTATGCAGCCTAACAATCCTTTTAATGGATTTGAATAGTAGAATTGTGATAATGGGTTCCCTTTCGATACTTCACTCGTACTGCGTATGGGGAAAGGTCTCCCTTTTTCCCCGCTGCTGAAGCCTTTTTCAATAACGCAGTGTAACTGCACCGTCATTGGTTCACTCATAGACAAGTTGTTGAACCAATGGCGGCGCGGCATAGCTGCGCGGCCTATGGCGACAAAGCGCGCGAATGTTCCCGCCGAAATGGGCGGGGTTAAGGGCTATATAAGCGGGCGTTTCGCCATAGGACTTCAGTGTTTTCTCCTTCAGCGACGACCTCTACTTCTCTTCGCTGATCTCCGCCTGAAGCCGAAGAAGCTCGCCGCCTTCCTGCTCTCGCCGCCGTCTGAAGAGGCTCCCGCAGCGGACTCGCCTGGACTCGCTGGTTGAGGACAGCGCCGGCGCCCTCGCAGACTGCAGCTTCCAGCGCCGTCGCCGCCTCCCGCTTCCCGCTCCCGGCCGCTTCCTGTGCGTCCCCTGCCGCCATCCGGCGCGCCGCCTGAGAGCTTCACCCGCGGCTTAACGCCGTTCTAAAAGAGCGATTTCAGCGGTTTTAACCGCTTCCAGAGCTTCCGCGGCCCTCGCCGCTCTAAAAGAGCCACCCAATTGCCGTTTTCACGGCAGCGGCGTCTTACGATGCCCCGCCACTCATGTGGTACGTGCAGGGCCCCCCTGCACGACGACGATGGACACAGCGAGTGTGTCGCCTGCCTGGGCAAGCCCCATGCGGACGGCGCGCTCGCTGGAGACTCATGCCCGCACTGCGAGTGCATGAGTCTCGCTTCCCTGCGCTCGCGGGTCGCCTTCTTCACGGAGGGCGATCTCGCCGCTCGCGCCCTCCCGTCTCCTTCCTCCCGCGAGCCGGCTAGGAAGAGACAGCGGGGTAGAGCGACTCAGCGCCTGGAGTTGAGCGAGCTCACGCCGGCCCAGCCCCCGCGTGCCTCGCCCTCTCCTCCTAGGGAACTCTCTCCCGTTCTGTTCTCCCGCCCTGAGCAGCGTCCCTCCGCGGAAGCAAGTGACCTCGTCTCATTCGAGGGAACGGACGACGAACAAGATGACTCCATGTCGCTTGCGGCTTCCGAAGGGGAAGGATGGGCTGGCGAGCCGGAAGACCCCGCTCCACCACCTCCCTTGGAACCCATTGAGCATGGCCAGGGCATGGATGCCGAGCTCTTCCGCATCCTGTCTCGAGCCGTAGAGGAACTGGACCTCGAGTGGGCCCCTCCAGAGGAGCCGTCTCGCAGCCGCCTGGACGAATGTTTCCTGCCAGGTCGCCGCCAAGCACCTCGAAAGCGTTCAGCGCCCTTCTTTCCTGAGGTCCACGAAGAGCTGATGAAGTCGTGGCGCGCTCCTTACTCCGCCCGCCTCCACACTACGCACCGCTCCGCCCTCACCGCCGTCGACAGCGCCGAGCAGAAGGGATACGAGCATCTGCCACCCCTAGACGAAGCGGTGGCTGCTCACCTCTGTCCTCCCTCGGCTGTGGGTTGGAAAACGAAGAGGGCCCTTCCTTCCAAGCCCTGTCGCACTACTTCTACACTGGCTGGACGGGCTTACACCTCGGCGGGCCAGGCTGCCTCCGCGCTCCATACCATGGCCATATTTCAGGTCTTCCAGGCCAAACTCCTCCGCTCATTGGACGAGTCTGGAATCGACGCGCCGGCTTTCAAGGATCTACGCAGCGCCACTGATCTTGCCCTGCGAGCCACGAAAGCTACGGCCCAGGCCATTGGTCGTTCCATGGCCAGCCTGGTCGTGTTGGAGCGCCACCTGTGGCTCAACCTTACGGAGATCAAGGATCTAGACAAGACGGCCTTCTTAGACGCCCCGGTCTCTCCTTCTGGTCTCTTCGGGCCTGCAGTGGAAGGCTTCACTGAGCGCTTTAATGCTGCGCAGTTATCGTCTCAGGCTATGAGGCATTTCTTGCCAAAGCGCTCCAGCTCCGCTTCTGCGTCTAGCCGCCCCAGGACTGCGCCGGCTCAGCAGAACAAGCCAGCCCCACCTGCAACACAGGCAGCGCCACCCCAGGTGCATCACCAACGCTCGCGCCCTGCGAAGCGCCCTCCCTTCCCGAGACGCCAGGGACCCCGGCCCAAGATTGTGCTGGACCCGGTGCCTCCGAAGTCGTCCTGATTCGTCAGGAAGGAAGAGGATGGGGGATCGTCCCGTTACGACCGGACCACCCCAAAAGCTCCCACGAGTAATTTCCCCTCCGCCTCGTTTATTTCCGGGCGTGGGAAACATGCTCCTAGTGACAGCTGGGCCCACACCTGTTGCGCCCACTCCAAACGCCGTTTTCACGGCGAACCATATTTTACCTCATCACAAAAAGAGCAAATTTCCTCTTCCACCCCTCTCGGTGTACGACCCCCTCAACGGCGGTCTGTCACCAAACATCATTCAACCCCTTGCCACTCGGACCGAGGCCTGACAGGCCATCCCCGATGTGTCAGAATGGGTTATGGGGATCGTAAACCAGGGCTACTCGCTCCAGTTTGCACAACGGCCCCCTCGCTTTGCCGGGGTGCTTCAAACATCGGTCAATCCGGACGACGCTCATGTCCTCCGGGCCGAAGTTATGTCGTTGCTGGAAAAGGGAGCTGTGGAAACAGTTCCCCCATCAGAGAGCGAGACAGGCTTTTACAGCCGCTACTTTCTGGTCCCCAAAAATGATGGCGGTCTCAGACCCATCCTAGACCTCAGACTTTTGAATCACTCCCTCATGAGACGGAAGTTCAAAATGCTGACGCTGAAGCAGATCCTCGCGCACATCTGCCCCGAGGACTGGTTCTGCTCGCTGGACCTGAAGGATGCGTATTTTCACATCCAGATAGCCCCCCGTCACAGACGATTCTTGAGATTCGCATACGAGGGGGTGGCGTACCAATATACGGTCCTGCCCTTCGGGCTGTCTCTGGCTCCTCGCACTTTCACCAAGTGCATGGACGCGGCTCTTTCCCCTCTGAGGCAGATGGGAATCCGGGTTCTGAATTATCTCGACGACTGGCTCATCTTAGCCCGTTCGCGAGACGAGCTGGAACACCACAGATCCGTGCTCCTCAGCCATCTACAATGTCTGGGTCTCAGGGTCAACTTAGCCAAGAGCTCGCTATGCCCCACTCAACGAATCTCGTTTCTGGGAGCAGTTTTCGACTCGGTCCGTATGACGGCAGTAGTCTCGCCAGAGCGCGCCCTGGCAATTCAGCAGCTCACGGCATCTGTCACGAACAAAGCCTATCTCCCTCTGAAGTTTTTCCAGAGGCTGCTAGGGCTGATGGCTTCCGCCTCCCCGGTGCTGCAGCTCGGCCTTCTTCGGATGCGGCCTCTTCAGTACTGGTTGAAGTTCCGGGTTCCTCCCAGCGCCTGGCGGCACGGCCGCTTATGTCTCAAGGTCAATCATCTGAAACCTTGGATGGATCCAGTATGGTTCGAGCGCGGAGTCCCCTTACAGGCGGTCTCACGAAGGACGGTGCTCTCAACAGACGCCTCCAACTTGGGCTGGGGCGCTGTGTGCGAGGGCAGACCGGCCTTCGGCTCGTGGAGCCACGACGAAAGCCGTCTACACATCAACTGTCTAGAGATGCTAGCAGTGATGAAGGCCCTTCAGTTCTTTCAGGCTTACTTGACGGGACGTCATGTCCTAGTTCGGTCAGACAGTATGACTGTGGTGTCATACTTGAACCACCAAGGCGGTCTCTCGTCCAGCCGCTTATGCGCTCTGGCGAAACGTCTTCTGGAATGGGCTCTTCCGAGGCTTCAGTCGCTAAGAGCGACTCATGTTCCTGGCAGGAACAATCTGGGTGCGGACATGTTGTCACGGAGCAACATCCCCTCCAAGGAGTGGATGCTCCACCCCCAAGTGGTCTTCAAGATCTGGGAGTTCTTCGGGAAGGCAGAGATAGACCTCTTCGCCTCAGAAGACAACTCTCATTGCCCAATATTTTTCTCGAAGGAAGTAGATGCTCTGGCCCACACATGGCCCAGCACGCTCCTTTACGCTTTCCCTCCGATCGCACTGATCCCCCAGGTCATCAGGCGCATCAGAGAAGACCAGCACAGAGTCCTTCTGGTGGCCCCGCTCTGGAGGAACCAGGTTTGGTCCTCAGAGCTATTCAGGCTCTCCCTGGGAGCCCCGTGGCCGATTCCCCTGAGACGGGACCTCCTCTCTCAGGCAAACAGAACAATCTGGCACCCACAGCCGGAGCTCTGGGCTCTGCACCTCTGGTCCCTCGATGGGAGCCGACTAGCCTCCCCGGGGACGTCCTAAATACCATTTCTCAGGCTAGAGCCCCGTCCACGATACGCCTCTACGACCAGAAGTGGTCAGTCTTTGTTGATTGGTGTTCGGCACGCAACATAGACCCTGTGGAGAGTGACGTATCTTCCATACTGTCTTTCCTCCAAGAGCGCTTGGGAATGGGGCGCACCCCTTCCACGCTTAAGGTTTACGTAGCAGCCATTGCGGCGTTCCACGCTCCTATTGCTGGCCAATCAGTAGGACAAAACCGGCTTGTGATCCGTTTTTTGAGGGGTGCTAGGCGATTGAATCCTCCCCGCCCTCTCACTGTTCCCCCCGGGACCTCTCGTTGGTCCTCTGGGCCTTAAAGGGAGCCCCATTTGAACCAATGGGTTCAGCCGACCTCAGGCCCCTAACGCTAAAAACCGCTCTGCTACTAGCACTAGCATCGGTTAAGCGTGTCGGCGATTTGCAGGCTCTCTCTGTGAACCCTGCATGCCTCGAATTCGGGCCTGGTGACTCTAAGGTCGTTCTGAAACCTAGGCATGGCTACGTTCCTAAGGTGCTCTCAACTCCGTTTAGAGCTCAGGTCATTTCGCTCTCTGCTCTTCCTCCCTCGGCGGACGAACTGGAGCTGGAGCTACTCTGCCCAGTCAGGGCATTGAGGACCTACATAGAGCGATCGCGGTCCTTTAGGCAGTCGGATCAGCTCTTTGTTTGTTTTGGCGGCCGCACCAAAGGGTCTCCGGTCTCGAAACAGCGCATCTCCCGTTGGATAGTGGATGCTATTAACCTGTGCTACTCCTCACTGGGTACTAACTGCCCCATAGGAGTCAGGGCCCACTCCACTAGAGGAATGGCTTCCTCGTGGGCTTGGTCCAACGGAGTTTCCATCCAAGACATCTGTGAGGCGGCCGGTTGGTCTTCGCCGTCCACCTTTGTCAGGTTCTATCATCTCGATGTCCCGACCTTACAAGCTCGGGTTCTCTCGGTGTGATTAGCGGCCTCCGACGAGTTCCGCTTCACTCCATCCCA
Source organism: Chanodichthys erythropterus (assembly GCF_024489055.1). Lineage (NCBI taxonomy): Eukaryota > Metazoa > Chordata > Actinopteri > Cypriniformes > Xenocyprididae > Chanodichthys > Chanodichthys erythropterus. The sequence goes on from NC_090230.1 coordinate 3,663,374, forward strand.
GGAAGTATCTTCCTTAAGTGTAACCATGGGTTCGGTTAGGCTTTGCCCTCTTGCTTGTCTTCTTGGCCCCCTCTTGGTTGGCCAAATGCAAGCTATATCGTTCCCAGCCGTGGCACGGCGTGGTTGAATTCGTTCCCCATACGCAGTACGAGTGAAGTATCGAAAGGGAATGTACTCGGTTCCTAACGTAACCTCGGTTCCCTGAGATACGGAACGAGTACTGCGTCACTTGCCGTGCCACGAGGCTGCGGCTCAGGGTCGTCGCTTCAGTCGATTGACACTGAAGTCCTATGGCGAAACGCCCGCTTATATAGGCTATGCCGCGCCGCCATTGGTTCAACAACTTGTCTATGAGTGAACCAATGACGGTGCAGTTACACTGCGTTATTGAAAAAGGCTTCAGCAGCGGGGAAAAAGGGAGACCTTTCCCCATACGCAGTACTCGTTCCGTATCTCAGGGAACCAAGGTTACGTTAGTAACCGAGTACGTTATGTGTATGCAAGGTTAAAGAGATGTGTTTTTAATCTAGATTTAAACTGACAGTTTGTCTATCTCTTGAATAACACTAAGAAAAAAGTGTTGCAGAGTTTGAGTGCTAAATAGGAAAAGGATCTACCACCCACAGTCAATTTGATATTATGGGTGTTATGAACTGGCCAGAATTTTGAGACCGCAATAAATGTGAACTATAAATGCTATGACTCGCACCCCTGGTTTCACAGACAAGGCTTAAGCTAGTCCTAGAACTAAAATGCATGTTTGAGCTGTTTTAACTGAAAGCAAGTTACACTGACATATTTTAAAATGTCAGAGCCATTGTTTTGTCTTAAGATGCACAGCAGTAATGTTTCTTTCTATGGTATGTGTAATATACTTAAATGCCCTAATTGAAATAAGGCCTAATCCTGGCTTAGTCTAAGCCTTGTCTGTGAAACCGGGCCACAGTGTTTGATGGTTGATTCCATAGTTGTTTGATCAACTCATAAAAGAGCGAAAGAGAGAAAAGATACATTAAACACAAATGACAAGCTAACAGGCTAGCATAATGCTAATGACACTGTGCTAGTGCCAGTGATGGCAGTTTAAAATAAAAAGCTAGCAATCTCAGATTAATTTAATAGATAATATCAGGTATATGATAATAATGAATTTCTATTTAGCAGTTTAAACACCAAAGAGTGGGTAGTAAGAGATTGAAAACAAAGCTAGGCAGAGTTGCAGTTGCAAATCACTCTGTATCCGACAGGAACTGGAAGCAGCTCAAACTGTTTTAGATCAAACTAGAGCTGTATGTTCATTAAAGAGAGGTGATGTGTAAATATTGCATTAATTTATTGGATAATCAACAGAATCTGATCTTTCCTTTTGCTTCTAACCAAATAAACCAGTGGCCATTCTGTTTTATGCTAATATGTCTAGGGGTCATATTTTACACTTTTGTAGCATTTACTTTGGTCCCTGAAGTTCACTTATAATGGTTTCCTACCCCAAAGACAGTCATAATTAATTTTTTATGACATTTTCAATCCTCTCTCTTGAGTGTTAGAAAGGCTTTGTGTGCTTCTATACCTTTAAGACCATACAACCTGACCTCTATCATTTCTTGTGCAGTTAGTGTATGTGACTGAAAATTTGTTCTGTCCTCAACAGGGCAACAATCGAGGAAGTGGAGGGAGATGTCTGTGAGCTGGAGTCCAAGCTAGACAAGGTAATTTTTGGAGTAGTGGTCAACTGATAAATTATTATGGTTCGATGCTGATGCTAGTTTGTAGAGAACATGGCCTATGTTTCCTACAGAAATGTTGTTTTTGCATAAATGTGTGTGTAATGTAATTATTTCAGATTTTATTAAGAAACATAAGTACACATTCATTTTAAGACAGGCATCACTCCAAAGAAATTAACTTGCAGTTTACTGAGTCAAGTCAATGCTGATTCAGTACCCATTCTGAATGATTTTGTGAGTTCATTCAGTGAAGCAAAGATTCATGAAATAAATTGATTCCAAGCTGTGCTGTAGAAAAGTGGTGCAGTAAACACCAGGGTCCAAAAAGTACAAAAGCTGACATGGAAAAAAAGAAAAAAAAACCCTGATGAACTGGCATGATTTGAAAACATTTCAAATATCAATTTCAAAATGTCCAAATGTCTATTACTAGTTTGGATATTAGGAAAAAAGAAAAAGCATGTCACTATTAAATCTTAGTTTCAGTTGAGAGCCTCTTTCCTGTTGTAGTCACTATTGAGTGCTGTAAAAGCGGGAGCAGCGACTGTCGGAGCAAGAGTGAGTGAGTGGCTCATTGTTGGGTCAGATTGCAGACCCACCCAGCGTCATTTGGCTGAGTGACTCAGGCCGCTCACTTCCTCCTCTCTCTGAGGAAGGATGTGAAATCTTAAGGAGGAGCCACTGGAGCTTTTCTTAGAAATAGACATTTGACAATGTGCGTGCTGTGTGTGATGTGTAATATGTGAACATCTATCTACATCTGTTAATATCATCCATTAAAAAAACTGGTAAAGGGTGTTATTAGAAGCAACTAAAAATAATGATTAAATTGTTAGTAGTTATTTTAATATTTTGACGCAATTTCTCTTTTTTAGATTTAATAACTCTAATGAAGAAAATTATATATCATAATGAAAAGTTAATGATGTATTAAGTTATAGAGCATTGATACATTATGGTAGTATTTGTTATACTGGCTTTTATGCAAAAAAAAATATATATACAATATATATATTTTTTTCTGTAATTTAATTCAAAAAGTAAAACTTAAATATATTCTAGATTTATTAGACATAAAGTAAAATATTTCCAGACTTTTTTGTCTTCATTTTGATGATTACAGCTTCCTGCTCATCAAAATAAAAATAAAAAATCAGTATCTCAAATTATTAGAATATTTAATTTCAAGTTCTATTAAATTACCATTCTCAGGGGAGAATGGGGAATTCTGCTGACTTGACAGTTGTCCAGAAGACGATCATCGAGACCCTCTACAATGAGGGTAAGCCACAGATGGTCATTGCTGAAAGAGCTGGCTGTTTGCAGAGTGCTGTGCCAAAGCATCTTCATGGAAAGTTGACGGGAAGGAAAAAGTGTGGTAGGAAAAGTTGTACAAGTGAAAGGAATGACCGCAGGCTTGAGAAGATTGTCAGGCGAAGCCGATTTAAGATCTTAGGAGAGCTTCAAAAGGAGTTGACTGGAGCTGGAGTCAGTGCATCGAGAGTCACCGCACACAGATGTCTTCAGGAAATGAACTACAGCTGTCACATTCCACGTACCAAGCCACTTCTGAACTAAAGACAACGTGAAAAGCGTCTTACCAGAGCTAAGGAGAAAAAGAACTGTACTGTTGCTCAGTGGTCCAAAGTCCTCTTTTCAGATGAAAGTACAGTTGCAATCAGAAATATTCAACCCCCTCACCTCAAAATACATTATAGTGATGTTGATAAAAGATAAAGAAAATCAATGAAAAAAAAAAAAACCTTGTGAAATAACAAAAAATATTTATTGATACATACGAGTTAGTTTGACAACAGAAGTTGACTTAACTTTGAAGTTTAAATGAAAATTGTAACTCTTGTAACACATGAGCATGTGCAGTATTATTCAACCTCCAGCTTCAGTACCTTGTGGAATGTCCTTTATTTTTTTATAACTTCTAACAAACGGTTTCGATAAGTGCTGACAAGTGTCTTACACCTCTTGATTGGAATCTTTGGCCATTCTTCACATGCAAAAGTCTGTAACTCAGTGATGTTTGATGGCTTCCATGCTGCAACTGCCTTCTTCAAATCCCACCAAAGATTTTCAATTGGATTTAAATCTGGTGACTGAGAAGGCCACTCCGGGACGCTCCAGCATCTTTTCCCCAACCAAGCATTAGTTGATTTGGAGGTGTGCTTGGGATCATTGTCTTGCTGGAAGATCCAATGATCACCAAGGTTTAATTTGTCAACAGAAGGCATCACGTTCTTCTTTAAAATGTCTTGGTATTTCTGGGAATCCATGATGCCAGGTACACGATCAAGATTGCCAGTTCCTTCTGCAGAAAAAAAAGCCCCACATCATCAATGACCCACCTCCGTGCTTGACCGTGGGGATGGTATTCTTTTGGTCATAAGCCTGACCTTCTGCACGCCAGATGTACCGCTGGTCCATATGTCCAAAAAGTTCCAGTTTGGTTTCATCAGTCCATAGAACTGTCTCCCAGAACTCTGTAGTTTTATCCAAATTCCTCCTGGCATATTCTAGTCGACTCCTGATGTTCCTTGAGGTCAAGAGTGGAGTGCGTCTTGGGGTCCAGCCATGATGTCCTTGATTATTCAGTGCACGTCTTATAGTTGCCACTGAAGCACTTGTACCAGCTCTCATCAGGTCATCCTGTAGCTTTCTTGCAGTCACACAGGGGTTTTTCTTAGCTGTCCTGACTAAGTTCCTAAGGGCCCTTGATGAAATTGTGGGCTTTCTTCCACGGCCAGGAAGGTTTGCAGCTGTTCCATAAGTTTTAAACTTCCTTATTATGCTCCCAGTGGTGTCTCTTGGAATGTTAAATATTTTGGAAATCTTCTTATACCCAAGGCCCTTCAGATGTGATGAAATATTCTCCTCTCTCAGCTTTTGTGGAAGCTTCTTTGTCTTTCCCATGATTGCAACTCACCTTTATATATGCATCACAGCTGAAGCAAATGAAGGATCGTTATAGAGTTCCCAAAGGCTTAATGATGTTTCAGCTCCACTTCAGGCCATAAAAACTGTCAGAAAGCTTTAAAAATAACAATATTATATAGGGGTTGAATAATTGTGACATGGCTATCTTAACAAAATATAGTGTTACACACAAATACTACATCATACATTTTATGTGTTGATTTTATGCATCACTTAACTCATAAAGAAGTCATCCAAAGCAGAATCCCGCACTTTGAAAAGATTTTTATTCATAAATCCTTACAACTCTTTGGGGGTTGAATATTTCTGATTGCAACTGTAAATTTTGCATTTAATTTGGAAATCAGGGTCCCAGAGTCTGGAGGAAGAGTGGAGAAGCACAGAAACCATGATGCTTGAAGTCCATTGTGAAGTTTCCACAGTCAGTGATGATTTGGGCTGCCATGTCATCTGCTGGTGTTGGTCCACTGTGTTTTCTGAAGTCCACAGTCAAACACAGTAATCTACCAGGAAATTTTAGAGCACTTCATGCTTCCTTCTGCTGACAAGCTTTATGGAGATGCTGATTTCATTGTCCAGCAGGATTTGGCACCTGCCCACACTGCCAAAGGTACCAAAAGCTGGTTCAGTGACCATAGTGTTACTGTGCTTGATTGGCCAGCAAACTCGCCTGACCTGAACCCCATAGAGAATCTATGGGGTATTGTCAAGAGGAAGATGAGAGACACCAGACCCAACAATGCAGATGAGCTGAAGGCCGCTATCAAAGCAACCTGGGCTTCCATTACACCTGAGCAGTGCCACAGACTGATTGCCTCTCTGCCACGCCACATTGATGCAGTAATTCATGCAAAAGGAGCCCCAACCAAGTATTGAGTGCATAGAAATGAACATACTTTTCAGAAGCCTGACATTTCTGTTTAAAAATATCCTTTTTTTTGTATTGATCTTATGAAGTATTCTGATTTATTGAGATATTTAAACCCAATGTTTTGTTTTGTTTTGTTTTTTGTCGTTGTTTTTGTTGTATTTTGTGGTGTTGTGTTTTGGTATTATGTTGTTTTGTGTTTTTTCTCTCTCCTTTGCTTTGCTATCTACGGTGGCCGAGAGAGCTCAACGCGCTGCAAATAAAGAAAACATCTTCATCAGTTTGACAACACACGCGCTGCAAACTCCACAACACTTAGAAATAGTGAAACGCGCTGCAAATAAAGAAAACATCTTCATCAGTTTGACAACACATGCGCTGCAAACTCCACAACACTTACAAAAAGAAAAACGCGCTGCAAATAAAGAAAACATCTTCATCAGTTTGACAACATATGCGCTGCAAACTCCACAACACTTACAAATAGTGAAACGCGCTGCAAATAAAGAAAACATGTGGAGTTTGCAGCGCGTGTGTTGTCAAACTGATGAAGATGTTTTCTTTATTTGCAGCGCGTTTTTCTTTTTGTAAGTGTTGTGGAGTTTGCAGCGCATATGTGTTGTCAAACTGATGAAGATGTTTTCTTTATTTGCAGCGCGTTTTTCTTTTTGTAAGTGTTGTGGAGTTTGCAGCGCATGTGTTGTCAAACTGATGAAGATGTTTTCTTTATTTGCAGCGCGTTTTTCTTTTTGTAAGTGTTGTGGAGTTTGCAGCGCATGTGTTGTCAAACTGATGAAGATGTTTTCTTTATTTGCAGCGCGTTTCACCATTTGTAAGTGTTGTGGAGTTTGCAGCGCATATGTGTTGTCAAACTGATGAAGATGTTTTCTTTATTTGCAGCGCGTTTCACCATTTGTAAGTGTTGTGGAGTTTGCAGCGCATATGTGTTGTCAAACTGATGAAGATGTTTTCTTTATTTGCAGCGCGTTTCACTATTTGTAAGTGTTGTGGAGTTTGCAGCGCATGTGTTGTCAAACTGATGAAGATGTTTTCTTTATTTGCAGCGCGTTTCACTATTTGTAAGTGTTGTGGAGTTTGCAGCGCATGTGTTGTCAAACTGATGAAGATGTTTTCTCATTTGCAGCGCGTTGAGCTCTCTCGGCCACCGTAGCTATCAGTCTTTTGCCTGGCAAGCAATAAAACAAGCCAAACAAATCCCACAGACTCAGAAATCATATATTTGTGTGTGTATATATATAATACTATAAATGTATATTTTATATTCATTTTTACTATATATTTAAATAATGTACATTTTGTTTCTCCTATTTGTGTAGCTGGTGAAACTATGCATCGGGATGATAGATGCTGGAAAGGCGTACAACACAGCCAACAAGCAGTTTGTGAACGGGATTCGGGAGTTGGCACAGCAGTCCGCCAAAGATGATGTCATTGAGGTGAGGGCGTGATAGCCAATCAGTTGTTATTAGCCTAAGGGCTTTCAGAATCAAACACACTGAGCCATTCGTATGAAAGTGTCCCTGGAGTTAAAGCCTCTGAACTCTAGAGTGTATTTGCCTTGCTTTATCTGTCCAGTATGATGGCGTTCACTTAAAGAATATTTATTTAGTGATCATTTTGAAAGCATGCTTGGTTTGTGTTCACACAAAATCATTGGCTACATACCAGTATTCCTAGTCTTTGAATATTTACTTTCCTGCTTCTTTGAAATGTCCTTTGTGAACGCTCCATTGTACTATGAAAACATACCAGTGTATTTCCTTGTATATGCATCTGGCGCACGTGTTGTTTTTTGTTTTTAATACCTCCACAATTCCATCGTTAAAGAATTAGTTCACTTTCAAATAAAATTTTACTGATAATTTACTCATCCCCGTGTCATCCAAGATGTCCATGTCTTTCTTTCTTCAGTCAAAAAGAAATTAAGGTTTTTGATGAAAACATTCCAGGATTATTCTCCTTATAGTGGACTTCAATGGCCTCCAAACGGTTAAAGGTCAAAATTACAGTTTTAGTGCAGCTTCAAAGGGCATTAAATGATACCAGACGAGGAATGAGGGTCTTATCTAGAGAAACAATCGGTCATTTTAAAAAAAAAAAAATTAAATATATATGCTTTATATAAACAACTGATCGCCTTCCAAGTGCTTCTACCAAAACCGCATTTTTGTATTCTTCAAAAAGCTTACGCTGTATGTCCTTTGCCTTCCCTGGAGATGGGGGTGAGTAAATTATCAGGAATATTTTATTTGAAAGTGAACTAAGGGTCAAGCAACCCTCCATATACATGAAATGCTTTTTTTTTTTTTTTTTTTTTTTTTTTTTTTAAATGTCCTAGATATGATTTACTATCTTTTTGTTTGACTTTCATTTATGCAAAAAGGATAAAAAAAGAAAAACATGATGAATGGGCTGTGTATTTGCTGTATATTGAAAAAATACTATTTGTTAAAATAATAGAGCATTCATTCATCATCATTGTATTTGCTGTACTGCTTTTATACTGACTAAGAGTACATTTAATGTATTACAGTACAGTAATAGATTTACTGCCATTTTTAATTTTTTTAATGTAAAACATAAAAATACAAAAGTCAAAATGAGAACTTGAAGGGAAAATATGGCAAATATGATGGTATGAAAATGTCAGAATTCATTTTTAAGCTAAACCTTTTTTATTTTTTTTTACTTTTTGTTTTGTTTTTGTTTTGAGGAGGTGTTTTTAATTTTTGTAGTGTTTTGTGTGACTGTGACTTAAACATATTTCTGTGGGATTCTGCTTGGTATTTTGTGCATTTGTGATAAATAACCAAAGTTGTTGTTTTTTGGAGATTTTGTATGCTTGTGTCTTTGCTGCCCCTGTGTAAAGTTCTCATTTCTTCACAGTCCAGTCTTACCAAGTTTGCAGAGAATCTTCAAGAGATGATCAACTATCACACAGTAAGAAAATCTGGGCAAAAAGCTTTTGCCGTATTGCATTATTGTTTATGACTTCCCCTTTTTTTTCTCTGTCATTTTTGAAATGCGAAGCTTAAATGTGCTGAGATGAGAATTTTGAAATCAGGAGAAATGACTGCAATTATTTGACATGCACCAGTTTCCCTCTATAGTCTACAACTTTTGCAGTTAGATTGCTGATTCAATTATGAGCTGTCTGTAACAAAGTTCTAAATGAATGTTTTAAGGAGTTCACTTTAATCTTCAAACTGATTCTCCATCATTTTCACTTAAAACTGACCGGTTTATGATAATGCCTGTTATAGCGCCCCTTGTGGCAACAGTGGGAAGTACTTTTAAATTCAGCTAATGTACATGTAAAATCAAACTTGTGGTGCTACAAATTGAGCGTGTGTTCATGTTCTTGAGTGGCGTATGTTTTGGGCCTTTTTTTATTCCTATAAAATAAAGGATCGCTCTGTGATCTTCATGGCTCAACAGTGCTGCTGTTGTCCACAGTGGTTATACTGGGACTCTCTGAGTCAGTGTTTTAGGCTGTGGTGAGATCAGCTGACTTGTGGTTAAAGTCCTCATGATTGAACTAAGCACATGATCTTTGAAGCACAAATGCGTCTTGACCATTTTATCCATCACACACTTGATCCAGTTCGCACTGGCCAATCACAATTTATATCTTAAAGTTGAAATATGTCCAACATATGTGATAAAACTGTACTTTGAATTTGTTGCTCATGGTCTTAAAACCATTCTGCTATGGTTTTGTAGATAAATGTACACTACACCAAAAAATTACTTTCTTTTTAGAATTTTTTTTCGAAATATAAATTTAATAAAAACAAGTCCAAGTATATTTGGTTTTCTTTGTAATTAATTGAATGGGTTAGGCAAAAACAACAACAAAAACACATATGATTAATTGTTTGTAATTTTGACCACCTTTATTTTTTAACATGTTTTCATAATTTTTTCATAAAAAAAAAATGAATGAAATATTTAAATTATAAAACATTGATGCATCAACGTAGTATTTGTTATTTGAACTGCTATTATGGTGTCTAAAAATACATTTGTTATATTACAGTACTTTTTTAGCTGTCATTTTTAACAATATTTTGTATTGTAATAGTATATTAGAAATACAAAAAATCACAAAAGTACTGTAAGTTTTATAGCTGGATTACAGTAATGAGAACTTTGAAAGAAAATATGGTGATTTGTTATGGAAAATAATGCCAGGTATTATTATTTTTTGCAGATTTTATTTGACCAAGCACAGCGATCAATCAAATCGCAACTCCAGACGTTTGTGCGAGAGTGAGTATCACAAAGTTAAACCATTGTTGAATCAATTTACATGTTATTAATAAAATTTGAAATTTTATATTAGCAGTTGACTAATATATGGGTTTTTCAAAAGCTGATGCCAATATCTAGAGTAATGATCTATATAAAATATATAAAAACATAAAATGTCAGGCCAAAGACTTTTTTTTGTTTTTTTATTTGTCTTTGGTCTATATATTTATTTATTTATTTCATACTTTTATTATTATTATCCACAGAAATATTAATCAGCACAACTGTTTTCAACATTGATAAAAATAAAAAATGTTTCTTGAGCATCAAATCAGCATATTAGAATGATTTCTGAAGGATCATGTGACACTGAAGACTGGAGTAATGATGCTGAAAATTCAGCTTTGATCACATGAATAAATTACAGCTTAACATATATTCACATAAAAAACTGTTCTTTTAAATTATAAAAAATATTTCATGATATTACTGCATTTTTGATCAAATAAATGCAGCCTTGGTGAAACTTCAGAACAGAAAAAGAGAGAAAAAATAAGAAAAGAATCATACCAAACCCAAACTTTTTATCGTTCACAATAGAACATTATAAGAGTGATATTTTGTCAACTTTGTGAGTTCAGACTCTAAACTTTCAAATTTGCCAAACTGATTTTTGTCTGTTTATCAATAGAGTCCACACACAAAGCCATTTTTCTTGTCTCGGTTTATAATGGCACGGTTTCAGGAATCGCTGAGTGCACATTTAAGGAATGGTATTACTGTGTGCAGGGACCTTCGGAAATTTAAAGAAGCTAAGAAACAATTTGACAAAGTGAGCGAGGAGAAAGAAGCAGCGCTTTCCAAAAATGCCCAGGCACCTCGGAACAAACCGCACGAGGTGGAGGAGGCCACCAACATCCTCAACGCCACACGCAAGTGTTTCCGGCACATCGTTCTGGACTATGTGCTGCAGGTAAGAGCGTTTACACCCGCCTGATGGTAAATAACAGCATGTGGCTGCAGTTTAAACACTGCATGGTTAACCTTTGTACTCGAACAACCTTTGTGTAAATTCCTGTGTCATTACATCATAGTTACAAGACAAATATATAAAATATCACATTAATAATATAGATTTACTGGAGATAATATAGTATTTATGGTTTTGCAATGTTATGCAGTAAAGCAGTGTTTCAAAGAGAAAGAAACTTAACAGTTAATGTCACACAATAGATGTGTCCTGTCTTTGCACTTCCTGTGTTCTGTAGTGACCACACATGCTCAGTTTGCATTATTCATCTTTGCAAGGTCAATGTACTGGCTATAATTCAAATGACTGTAACTTAATTACCGTAGGTTGACCTTTCTCTCGAAATGATGTGCAGCAGCCTGGAAACTCCACTAAATCCCTCCAGTGAGTCAGTAGTCAGTCAGGGCTTTTAATGTACTTGTTTCACAGGTGCTCGGTGTGTAGTGTAGTGCACCACCTGATGGCACAAAGAGAGAATGGCTTATTTCTAGTCTGTTGTGAAAGAATAAAGGATGTGCAGTTTAGGACTTCAGGAAGCAGATGTGTTACATTTGATAGTCATTATTATTGAAGCAATACTTGTTGCCTGTGTTCACTTTTATAGTTTTTTGTTTGTCATGTAATATGTATTATTTTACTGTAACTAAAATTGCATTAAAAAATTAAAATAGTCACCAAATATTTCAGTGTAAAATGTGTAAAGTAAAACCATTACTAAATATAAGGGGAAAAAAAATTCTAAACATGTATTGACACACATTTCAATCATGTCTTCATTGTTGTTTGACAATATTAAAGGGTTAGTTCACCCAAAAATTCATTCATTAAATACTCACCCTCATGCCGTTCCACACCCGTAAGACCTTTGTTAATCTTCAGAACACAAATTAAGATATTTTAGTTGAAATCCGATGGCTCAAGATCCATTAATGTACTAAAAACATATTTAAATCAGTTCATGCGAGTACAGTGGTTCAATATTAATATTATAAAGCGACGAGAAAAACTAAATAACGACTTGTATAGTGATGGCCGATTTCAAAACACTGCTTCAGGAAGCATCGGAAAACAGATGAATCAGCGCCAAAGTCACGTGATTTCAGCCGTTGGCAGTTTGACACGCGGTCTGAATCATGATTCGACACACTGATTCATTTATGCTCCAAAGCAGTGTTTTGAAATTGGCCATCACTAAATAAGTCGTTTAGTTTTTTTTGGCACTCCAAAAATATTCTCGTCGCTTTATAATATTAATATTGAACCACTGTACTCACATAAACCGATTTAAATATGTTTGTAGTACCTTTATGGATCTTGAGAGAGAAAGTGTCCATTGCTTCCTATGGAGGCCTCACTGAGTCATCAGATTTCAACTAAAATATCTTAATTTGTGTTCTGAAGTGGTTCTCAAGTGGTTTCCATGCACCGCCATTATAAAGCTTAGGAGCATCAGGGTGATTATTAAAGGGTTAATTCACCCAAAAATGAAATTTCTGTCAATAATTTCTCACCCTCATGTCGTTCCACACCCATAAGACCTTCATTCATCTTCGGAACGCAAATTAAGATATTTTTGATGAAATCCGTGAGTATCTGATCCACACATAGACAGCAACGTCATTACACACTGTAGTCACGTTGACTATTTTAACCGTGTTTTTAACTACCTTTCAGGATATCAAAAGGTGTAATGACGTTGATGCCTTTGTGCGGATCAGATACTCTCGGAGTTAATCAAAAATATCTTAATTTGTGTTCGTGAAGATTAAAGAAGGTCTTACGGGTGTGGAACGACACGAGGGTGAGTAATTAATGACAGAATTTTCATTTTTGGGTGAAATAACCCTTTAACATAACTCCGATTTGTATTCGTCTGAAAGAAGAAAGTCTTGTACACCTAGGTTGGCTTGAGGGTGAGTAAATCATGGGGTAATTTTCATTTTACAGTGAACTAATCCTTTAACACTTCCCTTCTGGGGGAAATCACCAATTTTTTTTTTTTTTTTTTTGTTGACCTAATGTCTTTATTGTTTTACTTTTGTTTTAAGAACTTAATGATGTCAATAAAAACTACCTGTTCTTTTAAGTATGGAATTATTTTTTTATTTCAGATTAATGTGCTCCAGTCCAAAAGACGATCAGAAATCCTCAAATCGGTAAAAAATTCCCACTCATGATTTGTAATTAAGACTGTCATGTTTGAGTTGTGTTCCTAAAACTGCTGTCCTTTGCACAGATGTTGTCCTTCATGTACGCCCACCTGACGTTCTTCCATCAAGGCTATGATCTGTTCAGTGAACTACAACCCCTCATGAAACACTTGACTGGACAGGTACTCTATCTATCTATCTATCTATCTATCTATCTATCTATCTATCTATCTATCTATCTATCTATCTATCTATCTATCTATCTATCTATCTATCTATCTATCTATCTGTCTATCTGTCTATCTGTCTATCTGTCTGTCTGTCTGTCGTACAAAGTCTGTCGGGCGTACAAAGTCTGTCGGGCGTACAAAGTCTGTCTGTCTGTCTATCAATTTATTTGTCTATAGTACAACGTCTGTCTGTATCTGTCTATCTATTGTTCATTTGTTTGTTTGTTCATTCGTAATTTCTGTCTCTACATTAAAGAGGAAGCTTTATTTCTGCACCAAACCAGCATTTTCATTTTCACCCTGTGAGATGAGGGGCACATGAATCCTTGTTTCCTGTGGGCAGGAATGTGATGGATTCTTGAGATGTGTGATTGGCTAGAGCTTACACAGGGCTCGAACTGGAAACAGGAACTTGAAGTCGGTGATTAAAGGGTATTCCCTGTCTGGGAGTTAAATTGAGTGTGTATGAGACAGTTTAGTTCAGAGTGAACGTGAATTATAAAGTACAAGGTTATCAAGATTTGTTTTCTGCCGTCTGTCGGACAATATGAAGCTCAAGAGAGTGGAGCACTTATGTCGAGAGATTTGGAAGAGCTGCTCGCAGGTTTGTGTTTTTGTTCATCATGGACTGGTTATTATATTTTCATTTCAGTTTGGACACATCTACTCATTTTTAGTTATCACAAATAGATGTATGGGAAATAAATGAAAATGACCCAATGACCCAAAGTGTTGAAAAAAAATATATATATATAAATAAATTGTTTTGTAAAGCTTAAGTACTTCGTAAGTGTTACTTACTCAATGTTTCAGAATATTTTCATAATTTGTGCATCCCGTACTGAAATATGAAGATGGAACATTTCTCTTGGATCTGGAGTCTTTATGTACATTTCCAATATGCACTTTCATAGTAAAATAAAAGTTACTAATGAAATAATAGCAGTATTATAGGTATAGCTTTTAGTCAAATTGGTTAATGCAGCGCATAGTTGATTCATGCTCACAGGATTTGTCAGGTGGTCAGTCTTTGTCAAGCACCTATTGAGAGTGGAAACTTGAGGTTGTGACTGTGACGGAGAAAAACATTTCCCATCTGATATTATCAGCGGTGCATCTGCCCGCCTCTTTCCTGGTGAATCAAAACAAAGCGTTCGACCCACATACTGCATGTGTTCTTTTATGTGACGTGGATCCATACACGGTACAAGGTGATGGATGATCGCTTTATCGCTGTATCTTAGTAAATAAAGGCCACTAAGTTCCCATTACAGTTCACTTCCTTTCCTCGGCTTCCCCTATAAAAATGAAGCCTAAGTGGTGTTTTCTACGGAAAGTTTCACTAGTACTATTGGTTATGCTTATGTTTAGTGATTTGAACAAACCCTTTTGAAAAAACTTTATGCAAGTTCCTAAATTTAAAAAAAAAAATTACGTATGTAAACAAGTAATTTAAATGAGTTCCTGATTATGACCATGAGCCTCTTCATCAGATCCTTTACCCTTTACCTTGACCAAGAAAATACTTAATATAATATAGATTAAATGGTTAGTTCACCCAAAAATGAATTTCTGTCATTAATTACTCACCCTCATGTTGTTCCAGACCCGTAAGATCTTCGTTCATCTTTAGAACACAAATTTTAATGAAATCCAAGAGGTATTTGAACCACACATAGGCAGCAATGCCATTGTACCTTTCAAGGCCCAGAAAGGTAGCAAGGACATTGTTAAAATAGTCCATGTGACTACAGTGGTTATGAAGTGGCGAGAATACTTTTTGTGCGCAAAAACAAAACAAAAATAACAACTATTCAACAATTTCTTCTCTTCCCTGTCATTCTCCTACACTGTTTACGTTGTAGGCAGAGTACAGAGCTTCCGTGTTTACACCAGAACGCAGGCTCGGTATTGTCCGACGCTGTACATGTGAGCAGCACGACGAATGCGTGTGATGTTGACGCAGGAGCCGGCCAATGATGAGTCGGAATGATGCAACCCGGAAGGGCTGCAATGTATCTACAATGTAAACAGCTTGGGAGAATGACAGAGAAGAGAAGAAATTGTTGAATACAGTGGTTCAAAAACAAAACAAAAATAACGACTTTAGTCACATGGACTATTTTATCGATATCTTTGCTACCTTTCTGGGCCTTGATAGGTGCAATGACATTGCTGCCTATGTGTTAAGTTTTAAGAGCTGAATGGTCTTCATGCTTCCCACTCTTTTAATCACTGAATGTTTTTTCCAGTCATGCGTGATCTACTGGATAATGATTTTTAACACCTATAATAAAATATTTTAGGGCTTAACATAACTAAAACTGTATATTAATTATAAAAATGCATATGGAGTTTACATGACCTTTTCAGGTAAATCACACTTTTTGAAAATAAGACTTCCTCATACTGTATATCCAGGTTTTCACATTTATTATATTTCTTTATATTTTCAGTACAACTTTGCAGTCTTTACAGATCTTTTTATTTGATCTTCTGCAGATCTGATGAGGCAGTAGAATAGGAAGTGAATGGTTACTGTATAGGATAGGAATTTCTTATTTGGAAATAAACTTTTAAAAAATCACCAGTTTTACACACATCAGTTTCATGTACAGGATAATAGTAGTATCCAATAATATAATTATCTAAAATTTGGTAGAACAATCCACAGCTTAGAAGTTGGAATGCTTATTTCCTTAACTGTGTAGTGGAATATTCTCTTAAGAGTCAATGAGTTTGGATTCAGTTTGAATTTAGCGATTGGAAAGGTTATGAATGGCTGAGTTTTACAGTTAAAGGCATTCTTGAATTTGTTAAGCAGTGTGAAGCAGTGTATTGTTCCTCCATCATCTTGGAATATAAGAAAATAATGAGGCAAGAGTGGTTTTCCTTGCAGATGTAGGAAACTAGACCATCTTCAAATCACATGACTTTGTGTTTAAAGTGGCTTCTCATTGGCGACCAGGCCTTTTTACAATTCCAGTTTTATAAAGTTCAGTACCGTTGGGTAAAGGCAGTGTCCCACTCGCTGCCTTGAAACAATTATAACACTTGAAAACATTATTTTATTTTTTTTATTTTTATTTTTCATTTATTTTATTACTTTTTTCTTCCTGTCTTAACACATACAAATATTTTTCATTTCAGCTGGATCAGCTGGTGATAGATTCCACAAAAGAGAGGAAGGATATGGAGATGAAACACTCGACTATTCAACAGAAGGTAAAACAAGCTTCTTCAAACAGTAGAACATTAATGACCCACAAATCTCCAGCCATCTCGCACTATACAGGGCCAATCAGAAACTATTTGACCAATGAGGTAAAAACTTAAACCAAGCAACAAAATCATGTTGTTGATGCTTTTTGAAACAGATCATCTTTCTCTACTCCTCTCTTGTTTGGTTTTGACCTTTAGAAATGGTTTAAACCTGATATCCTGTCCTCAGGTTTATTAATAAACACTCAAAGTAATAAAGTTGCTGTTGTTACAGTAGAGCTGTTCATCTTTCGGTATTACCTCTGAGCATGATGGGAGATTTGAACTGAATCCTTGCACATGGCATGGGCAAGTGCGTTCTGTGTAGTTGTCGGGTCATCAGGATATCAAAATATCAGTAGTCAGTACCATTTCCACTGACATTTTATTATTCCTTTACCAGTTTCGTTACCACAGCAGTTTAAAAACTTTTTGCCACTGGAAGTCCCTCATATAAAATTCTTGATTTCGCAAAAAGTCTTGCCACATGGATTTTGAATTGTGTTCAGTTTTTGCCACATTGGTCTGTAGACCTTATGCACCAGAAAAACAATCACGCAGCCATCTTTAGAATTTTGTGTTTGAACTTCTGTTTTTGCAGTGGTGCTGTATATTTTTTATGGCATTGCTGTCAAAGGGTAATTTGCTGGTGAAGTGGATTTACTTATTGTAGAGTTAACTAAAGTTATCATAAGCATTGTAATGTTTGAAGCAGATGTAATGTTTGAATGTGAGTAGACCGGGAAAATTTAAAAACGAGTGGTTCATTCATAAATCCGTAAGATCTTACCTTCCTTCATTCTGTGGAAATACAAACCGGAAGAGTAGTACACAATGAGCGCAACACTGAAAATGGGTGGGGCTACATACGGACTATAGAAGCAGCTTGATTTGAAGTTTCATGCTTCACTACATGGACAGCGGACCTACTTTGCCTCTTGTGAAATTTTCGCCAACATTTTGCCAACATGACTCCACCTTAAGATGCACTAATCTGAATTAAAGTAGTATCAGAATTAGAAAAAAAAAAGAATATATTTTTTAAAATTGTAACACTACGTCATTTTCGACCTGAGGGCACTTCATGAACCGCTGTATGTTCATCTTTCAAGCCATATTGGTCATATAATGTGATTCATGTGCATGTGCCACAACCCAGCTTGACTTTCTCATGTCAAGTGTGACTCGATCTCTCTATTTTTCTTTTCCTCCTCCTCTCTCTCATTCACTGTATCAGCAGTTGTTAACCTGCTCTCTCTTCTTTTCTGACTGCTCATATGAGGCCGCACTGCAGGTGAGTCTGTCCCTTCTGTCTTTTCCATCTGAATGCTGCATGAATCACGTTACTATACAAATTAGAGATACTTGCATTTATTATGGTAATTAGACATAGTTTTACTTCAGTAGCTCATATGTTATCAAAGACAAGTATTGTTACTTGATCCTTTTTTTTTTTTTATAATAATAATATATTAGTGATTCGACAATTTCTGTTATTAAGGCAAAAAGACGATCATGAAACGATTACAGTGCCCAAGGAACCATTCAGAGCACTCTAGCAACCACATAGCATTTTGTCAAAATCTATTAGGAACACCCTAGCAACTGCATTTAATAATTTAATAATAGGGCTCAGTATAATACATTTTTTAATTGTGCTTAATCGAATACGCATACACCATTTATCTTATGGAATTACGTTTGTTCCAAAAATAATGAACGTAACTTTTCAAAAAAAACTAATAAAAATAGAAATTGAAACTGAATAAAATGTCTTTGAAACTTAAAAAAAATAAATCGCAGGCAAAATGTTTGACTTTGTTTTTAATACACTGCATGTTTTGCTAACAGTTTCTTTTCTTTCTTTCACTGATCTTTACTTACAAAAACATTTCCAGAGTTTTCATTTATGCTTCTGAAGTTTTCGTTTACGATCCCAGAGTTTTCGTTCGTCTTTCTGACACAAATCTCTCGCGGGGGCGGGGCCAGCAGTGGGGTGTTCTCATTGGCTTACTGAGTTTTTGATTGACAGCTTCTTCTTGACCTGGAAGTGAAGACGTCAGCATTGTGTTTACAATTACATGTGTGGAGGTGAGCGTCTGTAAGCGACTTCTTATTTCATTTAAAGCTTTTTTTTAATTTTATCTGTATTTATCTGCGGCTTCTACTTTGTCACATAAACTTTTAGGAGCGTGAGAGATCAAACGCGAGAGAAAATGAATGTCTTTAGGTGTAATTGTACATTAAAGGTTATAATACTGAAAATATTGCATAATGTCCAATGTTTTCGGAGAATATTTGATTATTTCTGATGATTCTTCTCTATTGTTGGGTCTGATTAGGTTGTGCTGTTACAGTTTAAAGAGAATAGTACTAGTATCATATACATGTATATATTCAGCCGTCAAGAAAGTCTCACTCCAACCAGGTAATCAAGGTTGGCAACCATGGCCATCACTATACCCATTGTTAGCATATGCACATACACCATCACAATTAATGATCACTTAATTCTGAAGGATTCAAATATGAAAATAACAGTCGTGGCTTGCTGTAAGACGGTATAGACCTCAAAGGGCATTTCAGTACTCCACATAAAGAATGATCTTGTTGCCATTTTTTTATCATTATAATAATTTTATTTAGTTAACATTATCATCTAACATATAAAAGTAGATTTTTTTTAACAATCATCAACAGTTTCAATTGTGACTTTATATATATATAATATATATATATATATATAAACAGTTGAATAAATGAAAATATGAATCAATTCAAATAAATTTAAATTCTTTATTGTCACTACAGCATACACACAAGTATAAAAGTGAAAGTGTTGGATGCAATTATGTTGTGAAAAGAACGACCAGAATCCACAAAACACTAACTGCATATTCATGTAATGCAGTATTCTCATGATATACAGTACATTACTATAAAAATGCACAAGCACCTATTATAGAATACATGTGTAAAATTCATAAAATTCATTTTATTACCATTTCTTTAAACTATAGTGAATAAACTTAATGAATGGAATGAAATGTTCATGTTGTCTGAATACATTTTTGGTTTGACTGTATGACTTTCTCCACATAAGCACAAATATCTTTAAGAAAATAGTCCATCTCTGTGTCCATCTCATAAGTGGACTGTAACCCATACACGTATGATGGTTGGTGGGAAACGATTGTTAATAATTAAAACAGTTTAAATTATTAGTATTTTTCTCATCTATTGTTTCACTTCAGAAGACATTGATTCATCCACTGGGGTCGCATGGATTAATGTGTCTTTAGGACTCAGACATATATTATTTTCCTAAAAATCCTAATTCATGTTTATCTGTAGAAAGAAAGTAATACGCATCTTGGACGGCATGAGGGTGAGTAAAATATATGAGAATTTTTGGGGGGTGAACTATCACTTTAACATTCATATGTTGTTGGTATGCTAATCCAAGATCAGTATGGACTAGTAAGAATAAAGTACAACCTCTTGTGTGTTTGTGAACTGTGTCTTGTTTTAATCTAGAGCTCCAAAAAAATTAAAATATTTGCATAATATCAGGTGTCTGAAGATCAAGATCCCAGTCAGTCAAAGGTGATGTGTCTGAACAAAATAAGATTCTTGTCTGATGGGGACAGTGGATCTCTGGGGCTACCACTCCCTCCTCTGGGTCAGCATCAGAATTTTGTTAATGGAAAATTTGCTCCACTCCCTGGAAAATAAGAAATCAGATGTATTATAATCTAACAATACAAACTGCTTTGAATTCCCACATAACAAATTATGCAGACTTAAAATATTTATTTCAAACAAATTATATATAATTTCAGCCATAATTACTTTCATGTATTAGGTTTTGCATTTAGCCATACAGTAGGCCTACTGTGCAAAAGTCTTAGCTTTGTTGTTTTAGCAATGTTTTAATGACCACCCATGTTTATTTTTTTGGTCTTTATTACAATGCAAACATAAAAAACAGGAAATATGCACACAAAAAAATCAGAACAAAATGGATTCTATAAGCAAAAATCAGTATTTAATGTGACCTAATAGACTTCCAGTTTTTTCAAAGGAGAAACTTGTGATCAGATTTTGAAAGTTTTCTTGGCCTTCCAGACATTTTCCATTCCATTTAGGTTTGAGAGAGCCAGGTTCTCACTATTACTCAAGTGTAAGGAGAGGTCACTAAATACTTGCCACTTTAGCCTGTAGAAGTCTTTTTTTCCCTGTTTTTTGATAATGCTTACAAATTTAAAGTATTTCCTGGTCATATTCTAATAAGAAGACTGAAAAAAAAATTACATGGTCACTATACCATTGCTAAAACAACATCTAATGGTGTCCTAAGACTTTTGCACAGTACTTTATATGAATTATTATTAAATACTACCTTTTCCCCTTTAAATATGATCTAATCCAAGGCTGTATGTACAGTACATAACCAGATCCTGTAATGACTGGGTTAAATCAAGACAACACTGCTGTATAAAGTGGGCTCTAAATGAGCTCTAAAATACCTCTCCATCTGAAAAAGCAAAAGCAAGTAATGTTACTTATATTGATTTTGTAAACGTAAAAAATACTAACTTACCGCGAGTATCCAGATAACGACGATGACTGATGATTATATCATTCGTCTGTGCTAGGCCTAAGAAATCATCTCACTATAGTAGCAGCAGATACAGATAAAATAATAAAAACACCTATCTTTACATCACTAAAATGAAATAAGAAGCCGCTTACAGACGCTCACCTCCACACATGTAATTGTAAACACAACGCTAACGTCTTCACTTCCAGGTCAAGAAGAAGCTGTCAATCAAAAACTCAGTAAGCCAATGAGAACACACCACTGCTGGCCCCGCCCCCGCGAGAGATTTGTGTCAGAAAGACGAACGAAAACTCTGGGATCGTAATCGAAAACTTCAGAAGCATAAATGAAAACTCTGGAAATGCTTTTGTAAGTAAAGATCAGTGAAAGAAAGAAAAGAAACTGTTAGCAAAACATGCAGTGTATTAAAAACAAAGTCAAACATTTTGCCTGCGATTTATTTTTTTTAAGTTTCAAAGACATTTTATTCAGTTTCAATTTCTATTTTTATTAGTTTTTTTGAAAAGTTACGTTCATTATTTTTGGATCAAAAGTAATTCCATATTATCTTGTTTATCATAATTTGCTTTATCCAGCAAAGTAAACCAACAGATTGAAGGGCGATTCTCGGTTCTCACAAAATTGTATTTTCTCCAAGCTAAAGGTAAATATAGGTGACTTTCCAAAAAAGGACACTTGGAGACTCCACAAGAATGCCTAATAACCAAACAATATAAGAAAGCCATATAATTCATAAATTTATGCACACAAAAGCACACACACACAAAAATCAGAATTCAGTGTACAGTGCAAGAGCAAAGAGCTTGTTTACGTTTTAGACATGTCAAGTTGTAATACCTTACAGAAACACATGGAGATATGAGAGAGAAAAAGAAAGAAATAAACTGACTGCATAAACCTACTACAGTACACGGATCCATTCAGAATTACTAAACAAGGCAACATACACATGACAAATCAAAACATTATCCTGAATATGTGTGAATGAAATGAAGTCTGTGCATAAATACAATGTGCGATCATTGCATCGATTGCAGACATACAGTGTTTTTGAGACTGGCTTTGGTAAACTGCAGTTTTACGGAGAAAATACCGACTGATGAATTTGCATGTGGTTTCCCTTAAAGTAACACACCATAATAGGCTCATGTTCCACTCATGTACCATGGGTGCAGCAGGCTGCAATGATATTACGCACCGCCTATGACCCCCTGCGTAATATCATTGCGCCTGCAAAGCAAAGTTCCTTGATTATTACGCCGGAATGAGAGTATAGTTCCAAGCCATATCGGCCTAGAAAATCGCAACTTTTTTTAAATAGGAAAAATAAATAGGAAAAAAAATTGAAACTCTTTTTTGAGCAAGATGCTAACGTTCTAATCAGATTCAATGAACTATGCTAAGCTATGCTAAAAGTGGTACCGCCAGACCCGGAGATCGGCTGAATGGATTCGAAAACTATAAAACTCAACTGTTTAACTCTAGGGGAGTTGGAAAATTAGCCTATTTTCAAAAAAAAAAAAAGTGGAGTGTTCATTTTAAAGCATATTAAAAACACCACGTAGACATAAACAACATTAAAAACTAGATAAAAAAAATAAAAAAAAATCCAGTTATTTGCATTCAATTATTTGAACACGTTAAGTATTTTTAATTAATTACATGTGTTAATGTGTTAACATTGACAGCCCTATTTAAAAAATGATTGACGAGTTGTCAAAAACACATTGAAATTTGTTTATGGTGGTTGTAACTATAGAATAAAGAGTTAATCATACTACTGTACTTGCACTCTAGAAGAAAATACTCAAAACAGAGCTGTACCAAAGTGCATTGCCGACAGTGTAAATGTTTAATGCTCTTCTTGGATTGGTGACTCTAACCCATGAGCCACAGTTAATTAATTCATTCATCAACCACACACACACACACACGCACACACATACTAGAGCTTTCCTGAAGGGGAGGAGCTAGCAATGGTTACCAAACTTTATGCCCGTCTCAGTCTTCATATACATGTAGGTACACACTCAAACACGCTTAATGTACAGTGTGTAGAGGCTCATTTCAGTTCAGGTGATCGTAGTCAACACTGACTGGACTGTTACAATAATGTTTGGAAGTTAGATGCACTGCTGAAACACACACACACATAGAAACACACGCACGCTGTTGTCTTCGGCATGAAGATCTTCAGTAGGTTCCACTATGTGTGGTATCTGGTGAGTTAATCTTACTATTGTTTTGACTTTGAGATGTGCTAAAAGCAAATGTCTCCTGTTGCCTCTTGGGAGCTTGGTGTGACATCTTGCCTAAATTCTGAAATTTTTTTAATTTAGACGTCAGGTCATCATCTTATGTAATCTGTTGTTTGGTTTTCTTGTTCTGATGTGTTTTCTTTTATGTAGTATTGGTTCTTCAGGATGGGATTTTCATAATGAATACTATGTTATATACATAAGTACAGGTTTGCATTGAAGCTACATGGCTAATTTTATTTTGTAAATGACTGTTTTATGCATCTAGTGATCAGTTTATATATATATATATATATAGCTGGTACTGCTGTGTTTGAATGAATATCAGTCGGTCAGTGACAAATATGGATGTCTGTCATGATGAAAAGATGATTTTTTTTGAAAAATAATTTACTTTTAATAGCTCAAAAAGGCAGGTTGTGTAACCATCAAGAAAATACAGTGGTATGAAAAATTGGAAAGGTATGATAAATTCATTAGTATAATATGAAATCGATTTTCACATCACTAAAAACTTGAATTGATTTATCTGGAATATCTGAGCTAAAGGAAGAGCTCCAGGTTCAGTAGGCTATTCTGTGGTTTTGGTAACAGCTGTAGCCCTATTCTTTGGTCCTGGCACCCTGTATATATTAAGCCGACAGGCTCACATATCAGCTTATGGCTTGATCAGGTTACTAAGAAATGGAAACCAAATCTGCTTTTTAATAACAGTTGGTGCTGTTGTTTTCATTTTGCTTGTCCTGCTGTAAACATACAAGCAAAGGGTCATGCTGAATGCCATGGTCTGTAGTTCATGTAGAGGTAGATTGTTGTAGGTGGATCAAAAAGTGACAGAGAACCCAGTTCTGTTATCGTTCACACTGTCACTGGCCTTGAAAGTGAATTCAGATCTCATTTTAGCCCATTTCAGGTCTCAGTCCAATTAAATGGTGCCATTTTCATATATTTCTGCAACATAGATATAAGGCAATAACATTTTTGGTATCACTTTAGTATGCGGTTCCATTTGTTAACTTTAATGAATGCATTCGGCATCATTTTTACATTATTTATTAATGTTAATGTATAAATATGCTTTTGTTAATTCATATTTGTTCAAAAAACATTTAATAGAACTTTAATGTATTAATGTATAGAACTTGCATAGCAACTGTATGATTGTATAGAAAATGTATGATACTGATTATATATTTAAAGTCAACCTAGAATGTAACATAGATTATAATATTGTAAAAGTATTGTTCATAATTATTTAATGGTACCTAATGCTTTTAACAAATTAAACCTTAATTGCAAAGTATTATAAATTTTTATTATTATTATTATTATTAAAATACAATAATTGTTACATTCTCATGCATGCTGTAAGCACACTTAAAAGGGGGGCTGAATTATTTCAGAGCAGACAAACTTTTTGCTTACCACTGACATTTTCTCAAACCCCTGAAATGAACCAAAACTTCCGCTGGTTAAGTGTCTGTAGGTCACTTTGAAAAAAGGGTCTGCTAAATGGATGATGATTTGGGTATCTTACCATTTGTGAGTTCTGTTCTCCCCTGTTCACTGGAGATATTATGTAAGAGTATCTAAGACTAGTGCGGACCAGAGCAGATCAAACTGGATACACGCAACATACGGATCAGGCTGTAAACTAACCTCATCTACTAGTATGTCACACTTATCTGTCTTCAGTTGTTTGAGGTTTCACTCCATGATAAAACAGCCAGACAAAAACACAGGATCCAGTGACGCTCTAGTATTACTGGGGCTTTGCTAGTCTGAACTCAGCTGGGCTTGACTTAACTAGTCTGAGCTCAGCCCAGCTCACATGACATCTACAGGAAGCAGGGATCTTAGATTATCCTTAAAGTGAACAACATTGAGTGGTCAGAGTGCTTATCACGATTTCGTACACTGCTGTGATGTCATGCCTAGTGCACTGTAAATAAATTCACTATTCGTACATCTAATCATTGGTATTTGTAATTGGCCATTTTGGTTTCTGAACAAGTGTATAGTGTAAAGCTGTCACATTTACAATTGCTCAGCTGAATTTCACAGACAAAATACAGTCATTTCAATAGTAATGCATGCAACGAACAAATGAAGAAAAAAAAATGTACTTTTGACTTCAGTCGCAAAACTTGCATTCTGCCATCTGTTAAATCATTTAATATGTATTAAACGAGGTATGAAGAACGGACCCCTGGGCTTTTAAAGTGTTAGCTGTTGTTACAAGCAAACCACTTAACCTCAGGTTACTCCATGATTTGACAGATACTAAGTTCAAGTATAATGTTCTTCTTGTGATCTTGTGCTTTTATCATCTATCTATCGTCCATTAGCAAAACATTGAGTGTGCATCGTGTTGTCAGCCAAAATGTGTGTGGAGTGTTTATACAGCATGTTTATTGATATTGACTGATTCAATTCCTTTTTTTTTTTTTTTTGCCTTTTCTGCTCAGGACTTCTCAAATGACGACACTAAGCTGGAGTACAATGTGGATGCAGAAAATGGGATTGTCATGGAGGGATATCTGTTCAAGAGGGCCAGTAACGCCTTCAAAACGTGGAACAGGTCAGTGACAAGACATGCATTCATACTGTGTCTCCTTACAGCAGTAACTAATGGTCTAGTTAGTGGGTAGTTCCAGTTAATCACATACACATCAACAAAATTTCCATTGTTGCTATTTGCATTTTATTTGCAGGCGATGGTTCTCAATTCAGAACAATCAGCTAGTGTACCAAAAGAAATTTAAGGTAATCCTTGGATAATATGAAAGAACAAACAAAATTGTCAAACTTCGGCTGTGTTTTTAGCAGTCGTTTTGGTATTATATTTCAGGATAACCCTACAGTTGTGGTGGAAGACTTGCGGTTATGCACCGTCAAACACTGCGAGGACATTGAGCGCAGATTCTGTTTTGAAGTTGTTTCTCCAACAAAGTGAGTATAAGAACAAAATTATGATCACTCTGATCAGTTTTATTTTTGCAAGGAACACAAAGTCATGTTTACTTTTTGAACACCTGAATTGTCTGTTAAGGTTTTAACCCTTGTGAAGGATGATAAAGGCCTTTGGCCTAATTTGGCCTTTGTGTTTCCTCAAATATATATTTATAGCCCTGTGAAACAGGAAGTCATAGTTGGATAATATGTTCCTAGTCACCCTGGTGTGCTAAAAAGAATTTCAATAATTGTGGCTGTGTTTTGGAGGAAAAAAAAAAAAATTCACAATGCAATTTTCCCTCTACTTTTAAGTCTTTTACTTCAGTGAAAGGTTAGATTTTTTTTTTTTTTAATAAAAGATCATATTTCACTAAAAAAGACAAAATACTGATTCTTGTATGATTATTTTGCTGTGCATAACTGTACAGATAGTTGATGTTCTTTCTACTAAAGGAGCTGTATGATGCAAGCGGATTCTGAAAAACTCAGGCAGGCCTGGATCAAAGCCGTCCAAAACAGTATCGCTACAGCCTTCAGGGACAAAGCAGAGGACGTAGAGGTACCTCAATTACTATTTCATTCACCTACTTTATGCCAAGCTAGAGATGCTATGAAAACCATCAGCGCTTTGATAACAGTGGAATGTGCTTGGCAGAAGATGGACAGAAAGTCGTCTACATCTACAGGCAGTCTGGACTCTGGTGGCGATGCGAAGGAGAAGTCTCTTAAGGGTGAAAGTGCGCTGCAAAGGGTCATGGCCATAGCTGGAAACAACAGCTGCTGTGATTGTGGGCAGCCGGACCCGCGCTGGGCGAGCATCAATCTGGGCATCACTCTCTGCATACAGTGCTCTGGAATACACAGGTGTGTGTCTGCCTACACTTTACTGCAGTTATTCTTCAGAGTAGTGGTTCACTGATATTGTTTTGTTTTTTGTGGTTGATGCTGATATTTTAGAGAGCATGGTGGCTGATATTTGAGCATGGTGGATATATATATATATATATATATATATATATATATATATATATATATATATATATATATATATATATATATATATATATATATATATATATATATATATATATATATATAATATATATATAATATATATATATATATAATATATATATATATACTATATAATATCATTCTTTGGCAAGGTTGTATGTGATGGTTGTGAGCGAGTCGATTTTTCTGTGGACTTGGCCCATTGAAGTGGCTCCCAGGATGCCATCTAACTGCGTCCATGTGTTGTTGTCCGAGGCTTTTGGCCATTTGAGCCTCTCTTTCCTCAGTGAATGGATAGGGAAAACTGGAGAGTGGCTTACTTGATCGCTGGTGTTGGGGCGACTTGAGTGCGAAGAGATCTTCAGCTCTGTGGTGTGCTTTCTGGCTGGAGCTGTCGTTCGTCTCTCTGGACACTAGATCCATGCGCTTCACTTGAGCCACTGTTGTTCTTCACGTGGACTTGCTCTGGTGTATCTTGAGCCCTCTGATGTTTTTAAAAATTTTGCTGCATTGGCATCTTGCTGTGACATCCTCTCCAGTCAATGTTGTTTGCTTCAGCTTTCTTATAGTCTTATTTTCGTTCCTAGCCATTACCGGTGTAACTGTCCCACTGGGTCTCCATCCTCCCCCCTCTCAGGAGACTCTGGGGGTAGTGCTCATCTTGATAATTCATAGCTTAAATGGTTCCCTCTTGCGAGTGCTGCACACAAGATTTCGGTCAAATACAGGCTATTTTCGCTGTCTGTAAAATATACAATACAATGAAGTTTGTGGCCTGCCCAACTTGGGAACTTGGGTATCAAAATTATTCCTGAGCTTCCCAGTGGTAAATACGACTTGAGAGGGTATTCATGTCCAATTTACAATAAATCAGATAACAGGTGAAGTCAGCATTTTTTTTTTTTTTTTTTTTTTTTTTTTTTTCAAATAAAGACAAGGAAGTTCAAATTTTACATACAGCACACAGTAAATATGACATGAATATGTCAGTGGGCAACTGGATCTAGCACATCATAGCACAGCACAGAGCTGACACATTGGCCAAACAGAAAAATGTTTCACACAACGACAATAATTAAAAAAAGACAATTGTCAGCATATATATTGTGCGTGTGTGTGTGTATGTATATAATATATATATATATATAAAATGTTTGCAACTTATTGTAATTATATATTATAATATATATATGTTTTTTGTTTGTCAGGAGTCTTGGAGTTCATTTTTCTAAGGTCAGATCTCTGACGTTGGACACATGGGAGCCTGAACTGCTCAAGGTGAGACACGAGGCTTCAATCCTGTAATGAACATATGGATGTGGATCGACAGATGTTTGTTAGAGCATATGAACATCTGTCCATCTCTTTCATCTTATAAACATCTCATTACCTCGTACACGTGAATTCATTGATCATTTTTAGACATTCATTGCACCAGGTTTAAGCTTTGCAGAGTTTGTCTGTCAGTTAAAATAGGAAAAAGACACATTTTCGTTTGTCAAGATTTTTCAAGAGTATTTTTTCCTCATTCTAAAATGGTCCAGCTTTTTGGGGAAACAGTTCTTGTATATGATTGAATAATACAGTTCCTTTTTTTTATTAAGTTGATGTGTGAGCTGGGAAATGGTGCCTTAAATCAGATATACGAGGCTCGACGAGAAGAACTAGGAGCCAGAAAACCACAACCAGGAGATCCCAGGTAAAAAAAAAAAAAAAAAAAAAAAAAAAGATAGAAATTACATTTTAACATATATTCACATAGAAAACAGCTATTTTAAGTGGTAATAATATTTTACAATATTGCTGTTTGTATTGTATTTTTGATCAAATAAATGCAGCCTTGGTGAGCAGAACAACATAAAAAATAAAAATAAAAATAAATAAAAATATTTCAAAAGCATAACAAAATAATTGTAATTCGTAATGACAACCCTTTGTTTTGTTTTTTTTAATTTTTAGCTGTGTAGCTGTGGTGCCAAAGATATTTAGTGAAGTATGAACAGTATTAAACATGGAACAATATAAACCAAGATTACTTTATAAAAAATGTATGGAAATGATGGAAAACAAAAAATAATTTTCAAGTGTAAAAGTTCACTGTTTGTGTCTTGTGACCCACAGGCATGAGGTGGAGGCCTACATTAAAGCCAAGTATGTGGAGCGAAGGTTTATACAGAGACGGTCAGAAGATGAGATCAGGCAGAAGGTTTTATCACTCAGTAAGCAAGATAAACGTCTCAGCGGCTGCTCGGATGCCCAACCTACAAGTGGACCGTCAACATCAAAACCCCGTCCAGCCTCTGGTTCCTCTGGTGAGTAGATCATCAGGTCTGATCAATCCCAGTGTGATCCGTCTTCTCGATCCTGCAACTTGGACCCTCTGCTGATTCGATTTAACCTTTGCTTTGTCTTGCCATGACCCCGTTTAGCTGGTATTATCATCTATCATCATCCAAGTGGTGTAATCACCATAGACGGATGTTCATGGTAGAGGTCTTCACGGGTCCACTTCAATACGAAAACCCAAGGCCCGACCTGAGACTAGGGTTGGGTATTGTTTGAATTTTAGCGATTCCAATTCTGCTGATCGATGCATGAATTTGATGTAAACAGTAAGTCAATGTAATATTCACATATGCAGTTTATAGAGGACATACATACATAGCAGTTACAGTATGAAATATTATTAAAACCTATAACATTTTACATAGATAACTTTTAAACATAGCCTATAATATTTTTGCATTTACATGTTTTTATCTCCCAGTTCAGATTTTATAACTTAAAATTGTGTTTATATAACAATATCACAATTCTGAGGGTAAAAAAGTCAGAATTGTGGGATATAAACTCGCAATTCTGAGGAAAAGAATACTGTATCTCACAATTTTGTGAGAAAATTGTGAGATATAAACTCTGATTTGCAAGAAAAAAAGTCTGAATTGTGAGATATAAACTCAAAATAAACTTTTTTTTTTTTTTTATTCTTTTGTTCTTTGGCTTCCACGATGTCATCGCTGTTTGCAAAGACAAAATAGGTCTATTGTCACTGGCATTAGCACAGCCGTTGCTTAGAGTCAATGTAGTGTTTACCTTCATCTACTCTTCAGCACAATGGTAACCACAAAAACTTCAACAGAAACTCTTTTAAATGTCAGACATAACAGCATTAAAGACTAATAGGTCTATCCCTTCACTAAAAACAAATAAATTAACATTTAGTTTCAACGTTTATTCTCCTTATCCAGTCCTATGCAAAGCATGCTGGGAACTAGAAATCCACTGCCTAATTTATGAAGTTATCAAGGCAATTTCTTTGTTACTACAACTTAATTTCTTTCTTTTTTTAAAGAAAAGCCAATTAATGCAGCAATTTGTTTAAATTACAAACAATATTAAGTTGATGTAATGATCAATATTATTATGTCAACAGAACTCAACAAAATAATGTTTGCAACTTAAAAGGTTTAATTAACATAATGAATTAGAATTTTTAACTTGCAACCATGCATTTATTTAAGTTGTGGTGACTGGTCCCCCGAATTACTTTTTAGAGTGTATATTATGAGATAATTCAAGTGTTCGTTTTTTTTTTTTTAATACGTATACATGTAAATATATTGTAGGAGCCCTTCAAAACAAAATTAGGAACTTTTAAAATAGCATAATAGGGGCACTTTAAAGGTGCCCTAGAATCAAAAATTGAATTTACCTTGGCATAGTTGAATAACAAGAGTTCAGTACATGGAAAAGACATACAGTGAGTTTCAAACTCCATTGCTTCCTCCTTATGTAAATCTCATTTGTTTAAAAGACCTACGAAGAACAGGTGAATCTCAAAATAACACTGTTACATAACAGATCATTAATATGTACACCCCCCCCCCCCCCCCAATATTTGCATATGCCAGCTCATGTTCAAGGCATTAGACAAGGGCAGCCAGTATTAACGTCTGGATGTGCACAGCTGAATCATCAGACTAGGTAAGCAAGCAAGAACAATAGCGAAAAATGGCAGATGGAGCGATAATAACTGACATGATCCATAATAACATGATATTTTTAGTGATATTTGTGAATTGTCTTTCTAAATGTTTCGTTAGCATGTTGCTAATGTACTGATAAATGTGGTTAAAGTTACCATGGTTTTTACTGTATTCATGGAGACCAGAGCCGTCGCTGTTTTCATTTTTAAACACTTGCAGTCTGTATAATTCATGGGGGGCAGGGAGCGCGAGATTTAAAGGGGCCACAGCCTGAATCGGTGCACAGTTAATGATGCCTCAAAATAGGCAGTCAAAAAAATTAATAAAAAAAAAAATCTATGGGGTATTTTGAGCTGAAACTACACAGACACATTCAGGGGACACCTTAGACTTATATTACATCTTGTAAAAGAACGTTCTAGGGCACCTTTAAGACTGTTTTTACAAGGAGACTGTTTTGTTCAAGCGCAAGAGCACAAATTGAGAATTTTATAACAAATATTCAATTTCTGACCTTAAGTATACAATTGGAATTGGTTTTTGATTTCCAACCACACCAGAGACTCGACTGGGTCCAAAACTTTGACAAGTGCCTTGAGTCTGATATTAGCCGCCTTGGGTCTTATAAATAAATGTGCTTTTTACTGATTGGACCCAAGAAGACCCGAATTCTTTTAAAATATGCCAACTTTCCATTATTTGTTTCGGTTGTACAAAATATTTTATTTAAAGCAAATGACAACTAGGGGTTTGACGAGATCTCGTGCCATGATTTTTTTTTGTCTAATTTTGTCATTGAGGATTTCTTAGTACTGTGTCTCGTCTCCTTAACCCAATCACTTGTCTCATCACATCTCATGAGCTAAGTGTCTCAATACACCCCTAATGACAACGTTATTATCCCCTTCAATAGGCATTTGCTTGTTAATATTAATGTTAATGTAATTTTCCTTGTCGTCTGAAGTTCAACATTAAGCTTGTGAACTGTTTATATTCTTGGAATTGCTCTTCCCAGCTAAGAAATAAAGATTTGTGATATTGATTACAAAACAAATTAAAAAATCTAAATGCAGTTGATGCCGAAATAATCAACTAAATCAAATGAACAAAAATTAAACTGTAACTGTACATTTTAAACAATAACTGATATTTTCATATTTTTCAAACAAAACAATTTGTGAAAATCCACGGAAAGCATATTCTCCCACATTTTTGACACACACAGAGTAGCTATTGGCTATCTGGCAACATGGCTTAACAACACATCTAACGTAAAGGTTACAAAGAAGGACCGGAGAATGAATTTGGTAGGAAGATGGGAATACTTTGAAATCTACAGTTTAACGTCGATGCCTCTTTTACATTAAGGTCTAGTCAGGTTTTTAAAAAAATTGCCATTGGGTCAGACTCTGGTCTAATTTGATTGGGTCTGTCTCGAATTTGGTTTTTAATTTTTAAAAGTTAATTTATGCACGTCGCGTTCAGGTAAGAAATGATTCATGTCGGATACAGATCTTAGGACCTGAGAAGA
Organism: Chanodichthys erythropterus; assembly: GCF_024489055.1. Lineage (NCBI taxonomy): Eukaryota > Metazoa > Chordata > Actinopteri > Cypriniformes > Xenocyprididae > Chanodichthys > Chanodichthys erythropterus. The sequence goes on from NC_090230.1 coordinate 3,696,232, forward strand.
CCTCTAGTTGATGATGTGAACGGGGCCTGAGGCTCAACCAAATGCTTTTACTCTGTGTTTCTGCTCCTCTCTGTTTGTACGATCCTAACCCTGCTCCCGGCTTTTGTGTTGCTGAAGCGCACCTCGAGTCTCTCTTCTGTGTAGATGAGCTTGATTCTCTCTTCTCCTACTTTAACTCCTCCGCCAAGCCACGTCATTGTAAGTACAGCTGTCTGTGTCCCTCCCGCTGTCTTATTTCAGTGTCACGGTTGAGCAAAATTCAGAATGTCACACTTTCATTTCATGAGTGCAAATTTGATTTGAACTGGTCACAGATTCTACAGGATTTTGAATTGAATGACAGGAAGAGAAATTTACTGAATTGGAATTCAGTGAAATTCAACAGTCATGCAACTAAACAAATAATTTTCATTAATAATCAGTAATTATATTACACATAATTATAATATAAATAATATATTTAATTGACTAATTATGCCTGTTTATTGTGTAATATATAGATACATTTCTTTAACTGAAATTTGCTCAATCAACACCCTGCTGGCTTTTCTGTGAAGAAAACATTGCAGAATCTCTCCATCGCTCAACATCCCATCATACATTTCTTGTAAGGAACTTTAACATTGCTTATACATATTTCTTTTCTCCTGTGGATGTTTCCATTCGTTTTCATGTTTTGTTTCACGCTTTGTTTTGTGATGTTGCTGGTTTGCATACTGTATTGCAGAAGAGTCAGTCTGTAAGTTGATCTCTGTTTGACAGTGAAAAGTACAGACGGTGAAACGCAGAACCAATCAGATGGAAGCAGAGAGATGTTGAGTACAAGTGCTTCCTCCAACACGCTCGACGACACAGGTCAGTCTGATCGCCACTGACCAACACATGAGCTTCAGGGAAAGAAGCCTGCACAATTTAGGGAAAAAAAAAATTTGCTGATGATAATTTAGATTTTAAAATGTAGCTTAAAAAAGAAACTCCAGGTTTGCTGTGCTTGTTTGTAGTGCTGTAAAATGTGGCCTAACATTTGTGGTTATATATCAGTATGACTATAAACCAAAGTCCCTTTAAGACAAGTCATTTCACTTGGCGGCCATCTTTGAAACGCCTCTCAGGCATCCTGGGCATCCATGCAACTCCTATCTCTTTGAATGGGGAAACATCAAATTCTCCAAAGCTGTTTGCCAAGCTTTCGATTAAATTACATATTTGAAATCACCAGTGAATTCTGACAACAACAGTCTAATTTTTTTCCCAAACACTCGAATCATGACCAAAAAATATTTTTTAGGCTGGATCAAGCTAATGCGCATGCGCAGTCCTAAATACGCATCTCTTTTGTCTCATTTCAGAGGCGCGCGTCTGACTGTTTCTATAGAAACCAGTGCTTCTAACGGCCGCTGCAGTGACGCAATGACTTTACCAGTCAGCGATTGGCTCTTATTTTATTCCGCCATATTGCGCATTACACTTTCTCCCATTCAAAACAATACAAGTGACACGCCTTGTGCTGTTCTATAGTCTTTGTTATAACTCAGAATTCTGACTTCTCTGAGAAAATCACATGCAATTCTGACTTTTTTCTTGCAATTATGAGATATAAACTTGCAATTCTGACTTTTTCTTGCAACTTCAAAATATAAACTCGCAATTTTCTTGCAATTCCAAGTTTATAACGTGCAATTTTTATTTTTTATTTATTTTTTATTTTTTTTCCAATTCCAAGTTTAGAACTTGCCATTCTGATGTTTTCTCGCAATTCAGATATAAGCTTGTATTTTTTTTTTTTTACTTTTTTTCTTGCAATTCCAAGTTTATAACTTGCAATTCTGACTTTTCCCCCTAATTCCACGTTTATAGCTCAGAATTTTGTGGGAAAAGTCAGAATTTTCAATTACCTTAAAAAAAAAAAAAAAATCGTGGTGGAAACAAGCTTCCGAAAATGATCACACTTACTAACGCGATTCGTTAAGTAAGTAATTTAATTAATCAAACCAAAGGAATTGCTCAAAATTTAGAAATGAAAATTGTCTTTCATGTCACTTTCATGTCACTTCAACATTCTCTTGTAAAATAAGTTATTTAGCAGAATGTCAAGGCATTTTCTTTTCCATAAAAGGAAAGAAGAGCTTAACCATTGAGTTTGAAGAAACTTTATACTTTACAGCCTCACTTCCATGCTACATACAATACTCATGGCCCATATTCAAGTCAAGACAAGTCATGTCACATTTATGTATATGGCACTTTATACAAAACATCTTAACAGTAATAAACAAGAAAATAACATTGCACAATTCGTCAGTTATGAAAAGAATACATTTCCAGCTGTAAAGCAGGTTTTAAAAAAACAACAACGGTGTCATTATTCAGCTCGATTGAAAGTTCTTTATACAAATTTTGTGTTTGTTCTCATGTGATATTGATCAAGCTCTGACTTCACCTTTCATTCAGAAACAACAGAGACGCATATCTCCGAGCCTCCAGAAGAATGTTCTGGTAAAGATCTGATGGTTTTCTGTGAGCCGAAGCAGTTCACCCCCGGCCTGCAGCTGTACTGGGCCTCTTTCTCTCGCAGTTTGCCCGACATGGCTGAAGCTCTCGCGCATGGAGGCGAAGTTAACTGGACCAACACAGACGATGAGAACAGGACACCACTAATAATGGCTGTTCATGGGGTGAGGAGAATATGCTCAAGGCCAAAGCCACTTTCACACATGAAATCTGATAAATTGGTGTAAAATTGCAAAATTAACCTTTTCAAGAGATCTAGTTATAGAAAAGCCTTTCTGTGCTTCATACACATTGCTGCTGTTCACATACCACCTTGGACAGTCTTCTGGTGGGTGTGTGGGTTTTTTGTCTTAAATATTCGATTTTCACACGGGTGTACACGAAATGCCTCTTTCCGCTAATTGGTCAACCGTTTCAGTTTTTCCACAGTTCTGTACAACAGAATAATAGTCCTCCGCTGCCATAGTTGGACTGTTTCTCAAAGCGTTTATTACAAATAAACAGTCATCAAACAACCAGCTAAGGAATGTTTTGACACAACTGCACTGGGCTGGGCATAGAAAGGGATTTCTTCTGTATATGTACACTACCACTCAAAAAAGTTTGGAATCAGTAAGATTTGTAATGTTTTTAAAAGAATGTTTTAATGTTTTTCGTCTGCTCACCAAGGGTGCATTTACTTAATTAAAAATACAGTAAAAACAGTAATATTGTGAAATATTATTACAATTTAAAATGACTGTTTTCTATTTGAAAATATTTTAAAATGTAATTTATTCCTGTGATGGAAAGCTGAATTTTCAGCATCATTAATCCAGTCTTCAGTGTCACATGATCCTTCAGAAATCATTATAATATGTCAATTTGCTGCTCAAGAAACATTTATTGTTTACAATTGTACAAAATATTTGTGTACAATATTTGTTTTCAGGATTATTTGATGAATAGAAAGTTCAAAAGAACAGTGTTTATCTGAAATCTAATCTTTTGTAACATTATAAATGTCTTTACTGCCACTTTTGATTGATTTAATGCATCCTTGCTGAAAAAACGTATTAATTTCTTTCATTTCTTTTCAAAAAAATAAAAATTCTTACTGACCCCAAACTTTTGAACGGTAGTGTATAATGCTACAGAAGCTTTGTATTTCAGATAAATGCTGTTCTTTTGAACTTTCTATTCATCAAGGAAAAAAAGTACACAACTGTTTTCAACATTGAAAATAATCATAAATGTTTCTTGAGGAACTAATCCTCATATTAGAATGATTTCTGTAGGATCATGTGACACTGAAGACTGGAGTAACGATGCTGAAAATTCAGCTTTGTCAACACGAGAATAAAATACTTTGTAAAATATATTCAAATAGAAAACAGTTAATTTAAATTGTAATAATATTTCACAATATTACTGTTTTTACTGTATTTTACTGTAATTAAATAAATGTAGCCTTGGTGAGCAGACGAAACTTCTTTTAAAAACCTTAAAAATCTTACCGATCCCAAACTTTTGAGCGGTAGTATATAATATAATATAATATAATATAATATAATATAATATAATATAATATAATATAATATAATATAATATAATATAATATAATATAATATAATATAATATAATATAATTAATATATAAATAAATATTTTATTTTTATTTTTTTTAAAGCTAAAAACAAATAAATGGACCATTCATCTATTTTTTTTTTTTTTTCTACTTACCATATTTAAAAAAAACAAAAAAAAACAAAAAAAACAAATGAATGCAACATATACTAATTCTTGCTTTTTGTGGGGATTTTTTTTTTTTTCATATTGCTTTTGTTTTGGGGTTTTTGTTTTGGGTTTTTTTGTACATTTTGTTTCATGATTTATTTTAAATTTATTGCTTATATTATTTTGTTTTTTAGCTATTGTTTTTTGTCGACATACCGCAATTAATCATGCTCAATACATTTTTAATTTTGTTATAATTGCTTTTACTTTCAAATAATAAATGTTCTTGGTCTAATTGTATGATTCATCATGAGTGCATCTTATTCAATGCATGTTAATCCAAAAATAATTTCTGGCAAAAATTTGAAATCGTAATGCACCACATTACAGAAATAATTATGAATGCCGTTTTATTTCGACTTATATTTACAGCAAAGGCTGAGCTTTTGAAAGTGTCTTATGCGTTTATCACCTTTTGTGTCTGTATAAGGGTTCTCTCGTCACCTGTGAATTCCTCCTCCAAAATTCAGCCAGTGTCAATCAGCAGGACAAACTCGGCAGAGGACCTTTACATCATGCCACTATACTGGGCCATACTGGGTTAGTTTTGCTCTACACGCATGACAATGATGCAGTTTTTGTTTTTCTTAGTTGTGACTCCTGGTTTAATGTTTTTCGCTACTGCAGGCAAGCATGTTTATTTCTAAAACGGGGAGCCAATCAGAACGCAGCAGACGTAGAGAATCAAACGCCACTTTCAATCGCAGTCAAGGCAGCAAACGCTGATATTGTCACGTTGTAAGTTCCCCTAGCTTAGCATTTCCACACGTTTGATGCTTATTGAGAAATTTGTGTTGATCATAAAATGTTTAATGTGGTCTTTGTTTCTGTGTCTGCCTGACAGGCTTCGGCTGGCCAAGATGAATGAGGAGATGCGTGAATCGGAGGGTATGTACAGTCAATCAGGTCAATATAACTCGAACAGCCCTACTGAAATGCAGTACCGGAAGTGTATGGAAGAGTTCATTAGTTTACAGCTCAGAGACTCCTAACATGCATCAATTACTCCCAAATCGCCACAACCTGTAGCAAATGCACAACAGCTGTGAATGTACCCAGTATTTGAAGCTGAGCTTCATTTGGCCCCAGGATGGGTTCATCTAGCCCAAGTGAACAATAATATAGGATGTTACTGCTGGAACACGTGCAATAACAAGTCTTGTGAAAGAGTGACGTAACTGTACTTTATATACAGTATATGCACCTTATTTACATGTGTATTTATGTGTATATTAGTCTTAAAACTGTCTAAAAGAGTGCTGCAATGAAAGCTCAGTATATTTATGATCATTCTGGCACATTCCTGGTATTTATCACATCATTTGATGTACTTGGGAAGTGAATCTGTCTAAATCAAATCAGTGTGTTTATAAATATTACATCCATGAAGACATAGTAGGTCTGTACAATTCAGTGTTAGTTCTGGATCAAAGACCACTGCTTTTGACAATAGATAAAATTATAAATAATTATGAATGTGTGTTTTGTTAACAACATCAGAGTTAACAAAACAGACCAATACGTAACATCTATTTTAGCACAAAGTATCACTTTTATCTATCTATCTATCTATCTATCTATCTATCTATCTATCTATCTATCTATCTATCTATCTAATCTATATTTAGCTGATTTATTTTTTTTATATATAATTTTTTGTGGAATAGATTAAATTATGTATTTTCTAGATTATTCAGGTATATTTCAAGTGAATTTTGACAGTCTGAATGTTGTTATGAATATTATATTTTGTTCATTTAATTTAGTCTAAACTAATGTGCCAAAGGAGTTGGGTTAATTATTATGTAGAGTTGCAGTACTGGCATCAGTCACAGAGCGGCGCAATAGAGCTGGACTTTACGCCGCACAATGCTGTTCACGAGTGTTTCATTTTCTTCCTCTGCTTCATTTGGCCACAGACGTTTACATCTTAGATTTTCGCTGACTTGACATGATCTCTTTTAAACAAATCATCTAAATTGTATGCGGCATATCATTATTGCGACCTCTTAACAGAGCACAGCCTAAAATTAGTGTCTCAGGTTTATTAATATGCAACATGAAGGTGTTCAGAAGGCCATAAGTGAATTATTATATATAATTCGGCAAAGCATGAAAAACGTGTATATTTCTGAGCAGCGCTGTTCATGTACTTTATCGTTTTCATAACACTGAGAAACATTTTATGTGGCCATCTATAGCTCATGTAATTTGTTTTGAACCCAGAACGTTTCTTTAAATGGAAATCTCCACACATTGCCAAACACTTGACAGTATTTCATAAAAATGTATTTTATGTGCTACTATAGGAGAGATATCAAGAAGAATCAGATGTAAAAGTCAATAAATATACTTCATATACCATCATTTGCTGTCATGTGCTTTTCAACTGCAAACATCTGCGTTTCCTCTTTTATCTTGCATTCTCCTGCTGTTCTGAGTTTCTGCTCTGAAGTAGCGCAGGTATGGAGCTCATCTCTCTTTGTCTGTGTTCTTGAGTTTTGATTGCAGCATGTGCTCGTGTGTTTAGCATGCGTGATGCAGGTAAATAGTTCTATACTTCCCCCACATAATCAAGCTGTTTTCTTTTTACAGGAGATGAAACGTACCAGGACATTTTCCAAGACTTCACCCAGATGGCATCAAATGACCCAGACAAACTCAACCGCTACTGAGCAAAAGGCCTGAGCAAAACTTACTCTTTTTTTTTTTATGGGACCCCCCCTTTCTTAATTGACTATTTTTTTTATAATATTGTTGCCCACATAATCATTTGAGTGACATATTATATTGCGTTTTTGTCTTTTTATTGTAAATGTAGATAAAACTCTTTCATATAGTTTTTAATTCATGGTTTGGCTCTATAAATATATCTATATAGATTCTCAGATGAAAAAGAGTAATGTAATATGTGTTTGAGCCATAGGATCTCACTTGTGAAACATGCCGAATAATTCTTAAGTAAATGCATGAACAATTTACACTTTTTTTTTTTTTTTCTGCTTGTTTCATAAACGAGGCCCATTTTTAGCTAAACAGTACATTTTGGTAAATTCCATCTCTGTGTGACTGTAGAGCGAGGATAATACAATTTAAGTTTACATAATACCTTTTTGTTTTTTAAAACTATACTTTTATTACATTCATTGTGTAGTTTTTTTTTTTTTTTTTTGCAAGATTTTCTCTTTCAAATATGCATTTGAACATCATCACACTGCAACTATGTTAGCATGTACACCCCACTGTTTTATTTGTTCAAATACTATTCAAGTGAAACATAATCCTACTACAGAATAAGGGGTGTAAATTGTGTATATTCTGTACATACATCATCTTGGGCTGGGAAACTTTTGGCATTTTGTGGTACTTTAAATGTAATATCATGAGCTTGTTTGCATCGTCTTTTTTTGTGCTTTTTTTCTGTATTTCATTCTGTAATCATTTTAAAAATGTAAATGCTCTGTATGATTCATGCAGTTTAAGATTATTTTATCAACTGCGAATGTCTGACTGAAAATATCTCAAGATATATTATAAATTGTTTTCTCTACCATTTTTTATATTTTCATATTTCCTTGAAATACCTTTTTATAGCAACTATGTCTAGCTTTTTTTTTTTTTTACCAAAATGCTAGTCTAAACCTGTGTGTTAAACCGGTCTCCTTTCTACCTTACATTATCAGATTGTGTGAAGAAATTTCCCATGCAGCGCAGATGGCGTGTTTGTAATGCGCACAGCTCCTGGGCAGAGGCTGATGTTATTTAAACATTGGTGTTGTGTCTATAAAATGCGGCAACCGTTCAGTCGCACATGACGGGCTGACCTCATGGTCTTGCCAGCTGTGCACTGAATCACCTTTTTTTTTTTATATATATATCATGCTTTTATAAACCTAGAACATTACCCATCACACTGCTTCAGGAGCTTTATTTATAAACCTTGTAAAATAAGAAGGCTTAAGCCATGCATTATGGTTATTCATACGTTAATCTTAAAGCCAAATGTATAGTGACTCTTAGAAGCAGTGCTTCTGGGAAGTCATTCATTTACTCACCCTCAAGTTGTTCCAAACCTGAATGAATTTCTTTCTTCTGCTGAACACAAAAGAAGATATTTTGAAGACAGTCAGTAACCAAACAGTTGATGGGCCCCATTGACTTTCTTAGTTCTTTTTGCTCTCTTTTTTCTCGATACTATGGAAGTCATTGGGCCCCATCAGCTGTTTGGTTACCCATATTCTTTGTGTCAGCAGAAGAAAGAAATTCATACAGGTTTGGAACAACTAGAAAGGTTAGTAAACGATGACAAACTTTCACTTAAAGGGATAGTTCACTAATAAATGAATATTCTGTGTCAGTAAGGGGGCATTTACACACCATTTTCAACTAAAAATGTAAAACTTTTTATGCATTTTGGCTGTCACATGACACCGGCATTTGGGCAAACTTTGAAATCAATATCTGTTATCGTGTCTGTAAGCTACAAAAACGTGTATTTGTGAAAACGGTGACGTCATACGCATACATATTATGTGTTGAGTCTATAGGCGTGTAGCAATTCTTACAAACTGGCATCAACTACTGGCCTGACAGCGTAATGCAGTGTTTTTAGTCGTTTTTGTCACGCATCCATGTAAACAGGGGTCGTTTAGACAACGTTGTCGTCTGTACGCAAAAAAAAAAACGCGAAACACAAACTTCTGTTTTTGGTACACTGTTGTTGTGTAAAGTAAATGTACCCTTAAAGGGTTAGTTCACCCAAAAATGAAAATTCTGTCATTTATTACTTAAAAAACATTTCTCCTCCAGTCCACTAATGTTATTTTTGACCTATGCATACTAGCTTTCTTGATTTACGTGCATTAACATGTTACGTTAAGTGTCTCCCGCGTGAGGTACTTTGTGTTGTACATTGCCATGACATTCCCGCGTGCACAAAACTACAATAATGGTATGTTTTACAGATAATCCATGAGGCAAGAAAAACTTAAAAGCATATTCATATATCTTAAAACTTCTGATTACATGAGCCTAAGCTCAATCCATGTAAAAGTTAATAACAGATCATTTTGGAATACAGTATAGGATGTACCAAATATTCTTCAGTTTTATGCAAAACAGAAATACGACAAACAGAATCAGGTCTATGCTTTTTTGCATAGTTGTGTTTGACACATGAAAACTCTAACAATGTATCTTACAAGGTAACACGATGTAACCTTGCTCTCACTTGAAATGTGTCCCTACATTGAGTCCTTGAATTTGAAGGTATTGGACCTAGAAAGTCCTTCAATTTGAAGGTGTGTGTGTGTGTGGTAATGTTAGATGGATAAATGTATATTAGATGCAGGTTAGGGTAGGATCAAATTTCTCTCTGTGGAAAAGAACGTGTGTAATACTCAAAAAAGTTTGTGTGTTTTAACGTGTGTGTGTCTGGGTAGCGTGTGTATAAATGTATCGATACATGCACAGGTCCAAGGGCTCGATATTTGCAAGCACATATGCTCATATGTGTACATGAAAATAATGAACATGCTCCTAAAAACGAAATTGTTCTGTTATTTTCAGTCTCTCCCATTCACTTTCAATGGTCGGCCATTGTGACCATTTTTGACCATGCCTACTCTCAGATAAATGAGGCCCACGATTAATCAGATGCAAACAGAAATATAAAACCAGTCCTAATTGAAAGAGAACAAGTTGACAAAAAGATTGAATCCAAGATTGGGTGAAAATATGTTATAATGAGTGATTTATAAGCTATTTTTTTATAGGCCGGTCATTTTTGACCGGGAACACCACAAGTGTGACTATGTGCCATATTTTTTACAAAACAAAAGTTTCAAAACAAAATTCCTGGTGAAACATTAGAGTAGACTAGTGTGATCAACAAGACCAATTTTCTTCAGATTTTATTTAATATTTCCAAAATTATTCAAAAATTTAAAAAAAAAATACTCAAAAAATGAGATGCCTACTCTCAAATAAATGAGGCCTATGATTATTCAGATGCAAATCAAAATATAAAACCAGTCCTAATTGAAAGAGAACATGTTGACAAAAAGATTGAATCCAAGATTGGGTGAAAATATGGTATAATGAGTGATTTATAAGCTTTTTTTTATGGGCCGGTCATTTTTGACCGGGAACACCACGAGTGTTATTGGGTTTTGAACACCACATGAGGGTTAATAATATCGTGAGCTGAGTGGAATATAGAAAGTGATCAGCATGAATGATATTCAAAACCGTAAGCACGCGCTGCTTTGTTTATGGTTTGTGTATCTGCAGCGCCGGTCTCGCTTTCTGAATTACGAATATAGACAAATACATATGACAAAAATAGACAGCGGTCTCCTTACAAGCATTCAGACGGTTATTTGCTGACAGTCGGCTGTAGTTCTCTCGGTGTGTTCACTCGCAGTTTTTTTTTTTTTTTTTTGGCCCTGGCAATAGGGGAGACAACACAGTTGGCTTTTATCAGTGCTAGATCTTTGGCGTCAGTTTGGTATGTCCCTAAACTTAGTCATCATAATGCAAAATTTAGTTGGCATATATCTGCCAAATAGGGGTGTGACAATATATTATTACAATATAATCGCAATAGAAAAATGCAACAAATAATGCGGATAGCAATAATATATTGTGTGAGGCTCACCCAAAATGAAAGTTCAAATTTAGTATCAAATGGTAAACCCAGAAGGTCACACATTTGAGCTTGCATGTTTATTATTATTAACACGTTAACCCCTTAGCATCCCTAAGGTTTTTGAATGGTATTTGTAGGTGGTACAGTGGAATGCTAAAGAAAATGCATATTTAATAAAATATATAGGCCTATATAATTTATATATAATTATATATATATAATTATATATATATATATATATATATATATATATATATATATATATATATATATATATATATATAATTTTAGATGTGGTCAGGGACAGAGAGCAAGCATATGTCTTAACAGGATTTGAATATTTAGCAGAATCAAGAATATTTTAATTCTGGTGTCACCAGATTTCATGAGGGCAAAGGACCAAGTCCAAACCTATTCAAGTCCTCTCCTGATGTGATGATAAATTTAGCTTTTTAATGAACAATACTTTTTGTATCATATGTCTTAAAGTAATAATTATTACCAGGGGTAGCCAACCCTGTCCCAGCACACCTTTAAAGTAATCTGGAACACACTGATTAGCTGGTTCAGGTGTGTTTGATTTGGGGTGGGGCTAAACTCTGTAGGATGGTAGCCCACTGGGAGCAGGTTTGGCTACTCCTGATGTAGACTTAAAGGTGCCCTAGAATCAAAAATTGAATTTACTTCAGCATAGTTGAATAACAAGAGTTCAGTACATGAAAAAGACATACGTTGAGTTTCAAACTCCATTGCTTCCTCCTTATATAAATCTCATTTGTTTAAAAGACCTCTGAAAAACAGGCGAATCTCAACATAACACCGACTGTTACGTAACAGTCGGGATCATTAATATGTATGACCCCAATATTTGCATATGCCAGCTCATGTTCGAGGCATTAGACAAGGGCAGGACATCTGGAGCTGCACACAGCCGAATCATCAGACTAGGTAAGCAAGCAAGAACAACAGCGAAAAAAGGCAGATGGAGCAATAATAACTAACATGATCCATGATAACATGATATTTTTAGTGATATATGTAAATTGTCTTTCTAAATGTTTCGTTAGCATGTTGCTAATGTACTGTTAAATGTGGTTAAAGTTACCATCGTTTCTTACTGTATTCACGGAGACAAGAGCCGTCTCTAATTTAATTTTTAAACACTTGCAGTCTGTATAATTCATAAACACAACTTCATTCTTTATAAATCTCTCCAACAGTGTAGCATTAGACGTTAGCCACGGAGCACAGCCTCAAATTCATTCAGAATCAAATGTAAACATCAAAATAAATACTAACAGGAATCGATGCATGCATGCAGCATGAATGACGAACATCTTGTAAAGATCCATTGGAGGGTTATATTAGCTGTGTGAACTTTGTTTATGCACTGTATAACTGCACTTACAGTTGAGAGCTTGGGAGGGCAGGGAGCGAGAGATTTAGTTAATGATTCCCCAAAATAGGCAGATAAAAAAAAATAATTTAAAAAAAACATGAAAATCACAAGGTGCCAGTGGTGGATTACACCATTTGTATCCCAAACAATGTCTCGCTAACAATAACAACGAATGCTCACTTTAACAATGAGTTTAATCTCAAACTTGTAAAGGTTGTGCTGTTAAAATAACCAGTTGCCAACTGGGGTAAAATTTATGGATATCTATGAAGCAAGAAACTCCAGATGTCCAAAGGTTTCTCACCAGGACACTGTCAAGCAGGGATGGGCAGTTCTATTCTGGTCTGGTCCAGAGTTTATCTCCATCCCCAATCAAACACACCTGAAAAATCTAACCAAAGCCATCAGGATTACTTGAAAATTACAGGCAGGTTTGTTCAATCAGGGATGGAGTTAAAGGAATTGAATTGCTTATTTATCCCTGATCTAAACCACCATGTCTGTTTACCTGAAGAATTCCCATTCTACATGATTTGGCAGTTATTTGCTGGGTTTCCAGCAGATGTTTACCATTTGTGTTGGCTTGAAACAGCTGCAAACAGTGGCTTGACAGATCTTGCTATCTGCCTTCTGCTATTGGACACCAGATGACTGAAGGAAACCACAGTGCCTCACTTCTTTTTTTGAAACAGTGAGACCTGTCTGTCTGCCATGCCAAGTCATTTTCTTCCTGAAGTCACTGAACTGGTGCACTCAAATTATTGCATTGGATGCTTCATAAAAATTTACCAGTGACTGTGGTCTGAGCGTATAAAACAAGTCGAGCAATGTTAAATAGATTAAAGAGTGAGTGACTTGACAGTAACTTGAATGAAATAATGTTATGACATCATTTCCATTTGGGAATTGGCCAGAAGATACAAAGATAAAAGTCATTCCATTCTATCCAAGTTAGTGCTTCCGGGCATCCATTCGTGCTCTGCGGCGGAGAGAAAATCTGTGGTTGGCTTCCTGCAGAGAGACAGAGAGCCACTGCTTGAGTCCTTTTCCCTCCATAAAAAAGACATTTGCACAAAAACAAAGAGGCCAAGCTCTATTAATATAATATGTTTGATTGTAGTATCCAACCCTCATCCTGACTGTCCTGAAAAGCAGTTCTCAGAGTCCCAGGATAACTGTTATTTTAAACTTGTCCGTGGCTTCTTCAAACTTGTTAAAAAGCGACAAGCCAATAGAAACAAGTGCCCCAGCAACAACATGAGTTCGGGTCTGCTAATGCTTCAATTTTGCAACACAAGAAGCCAAATTCTGTCATAGCCTACTTAACAGTAATACCAAGTGGAAAGTGTAGGGGCCAGCCATAACCATGTTCATGGCCAGCATTTGTTCTACCTCTCTATTTAATGATTCCTTTGCCTAATGAACCAAGATCTTCTCACTTCTTTGTCGAAGTTGACCATTGAGGTTTGTCTCATGAGTTCACACTTAAAGAATCACTAGCATGCAAGCATGGAGAATCCAAACAGTCTTTGTGGAATTATTCCTTCAACGGTGATGATGAATGTATATTGAATGAAAGGGAGCTGTCAGCAACATACTTGCACACCACAATTGTCCACCTAATGTCTGGAAAATTTTAAATATTTCTTGCCCTATACCATCCGTTTACTCAACTCATTCTGGTTGCTTTTTTTTATTACTCAATTCTCACTTCCCAGAATAGGGAGGCCCTTGTAGTTTCTCCAGTGGAGACACTTTAAAGAGCAGAGTCCCAAAGGTCTCATCATCTACACCTCAATTCCTCGCCAGAGAATGGATGGAAAATCTACTGAATCCATAACAGGGAATCTGCCTTCCAGCTGTGCTCAAAGAGAGAGTTCAGACAGGTTAGGCCAGACCCTAACCAATACAAGAAGCCTCTTTTGAGTAGGTTATTTCTATCAACACATTGCCCAAGAGGCTATCAGTATCCAAAATGTCTTGGCAGGGACTGCTCTGTCCAGTGTTTTTTTTTTAAAAAAAAGCATCCATAAAGGCCTAATGAAGCATATCATGAAAGCAAATGGATGATTGGTGGAACCACTTTCATGATCGTTGTTCAGTCAAACCCTGTTTTTTAGTCACCACAATGAACAATACACTTAATAGGTCATTGAATCGTTCAATACTCCCACATCCTCCCATAAAACCGAACATGTATTTGTACATTTTAATCATTCGAATCAAGTAAAATGTGCTGTTCCCATCACATATAATCAAACTTTGCAAGTCAATGATTATTTCCCTCATAAATTCAGAGCAATGTGAAAGATTGGGTCTGGCGTTCTACCTGCAAAAACAAACTCCCTAGTTCCCTATGGCATGAACCCAGCATATTGTGAACAAATTTGAGATCCTAGAAGGGCCTTGATCCACTGATGATTATGATGATGACTCAATTATCTGTGACACGAATGCTAGTCTGACATATTTAATCGTAGAAAACGCTGTGACTTAAACTGTAGATGTTCAAAAGTACAATGGCACCGAGACTAAACAAGAAATCAAGGAATCGCGACATTTCAAATGATGATGCTCACCTGTTTTTATGGTGCATTTTCAGGGAGCAAATGTTTCTGTAAGCAGCAACATTTTCAAAAATGGAATAGCCTATAAATGGGCAGTGTACTTACTACTGAACAAGGGAGCAGACTGAGGCACACCCAAAGACTATGCCCATTAATAGAAGCTTATCAACTATGTTCATCTCTTATATAAACTTAATTCCTTTGGCGTAGTTCCTGGGATGTGGGCATTATAGATATGCAATCATGGAAACAAACAGTTTACTGTCAAACAACAGTTCTTAACAAGATGGTCCAAAATAATGACCTCAACTGCGGTGGAAATGAAAAAGCTGTTAGTGCTCTCAAAGTTAAGGTGAAGCCACACTAGGTACCAAACAGAATTGCAAAAAAGACAAACTTCTAACATCTTCCACTGGTTAAGAAACCCAAACCAAGAGTTATGACCGGCCAAAGTTGGGTCTTTCAAACAAACAGATCACAGTTCCAGTGGATGCTGCTAAAGCTCCTCCAGGTCATTGTATCTTAGTCCAATAATGTGACTTTTACTATTCCCACTGGGAGTACCATTGGTCTGACCTTTGTGTTCCATTAGAGGAGTGTATGTATGATGTTCCCGCAATTCTTGCCAAGACCCACAAATTCTCTGACTCTTGAGAAGTCATAACAGCCATCCCTGTCCCCAGTTCAAACGGCCAGCCAGCATGTCCATCACTGCACCCAGCAAGAACAACAAACAGAAGGCTCTTGACCACCTCCAGTGCCTGGACATCCATCATAAACATTTCTCCGAAGCCACTCTGGCCAGTCCGCTGTTCTGACCAAACAAAAGAGGCTTGCTCTTGCCATCCGTTCTGTCATCAATAGTTACTCAGTGCGGCTGCAACAGACTGTGACTCCACGGCAGAAAGGGACGGAGGTATTTGTTCACCAACAATCTTACTTTGGTAGAACATGCCAGTCTTTAGATGTTCACATAGACCTTCTAGGTTCATAGCAAGACAAGTCTCTGTTACCCCAGTACATGCTTATCACCTTCTATGGTCATATTTACAGAAACAGGGCAATGAAGGACTTTCAGATATCAACACATAATAAAGTGTAATGATATAGTGATCTCATCTACATTTCATCTGCTGTGATGTCGAACTATCAGAGGCCAGTGGATTTTGATTCGCCAGGACTGCAATTCTTCGAAACTCAGTTTACAAGAGCATGGTCAATTAAGAGAGGTTGTTGATGTCTAAGATCTGTATTGTGGGGTCCAAACAAGTGGAACAGTGGAACATTTTCTTTTTATTCACCAAATAAACCAATGACGATTTCAGCAGTTATGACAGAATTTACAATCTTTTATCTACTAAACACCAGGATCCAGCATTCTCTGCAAAAAGAGAATTTGAAGGTCAAGATCCCAAACTCCCTAAAATCAGATGCTAAGACATGAACCGCAATAAAAGGAAATGTAAATGGCATAAGAGTATCTTTCCGGAACTGTGCTAATTTCCCTGAAGTCAAAGTCCAAAAAAAAACACAACCCACACTGCAAAGACATATGGGAAATTAGCGCCGTGACGAAAATCTTTTCCTTTTAGGGGATATACTGAATGGTGGGGTGCAGTGACTAAATGCTTCCTCCTGTCAGTTTAGTTCAGATTGGTGGAACACCGCTGACCACATGCCATTAAATAGTCATGTGGTAGTTTCTACAGAAAACGCCTTAGGATGTACATAATATGAAAATGTTTATAATATGACGCTTGTTTATTTTTCAAGAAAATGCTATGAAATGTCACTAATCACTGCATCCGAATATGCCTTATACTTCCATACTACTCGTCTCTCATATTTTTTCGCCTAGTATATAGTACGTTCTAATGTAAATGGAGGTGAAGTGAGATAACTGACACCGCAGGTCACCTGACAATGATAACATGGGGGATGTATTACATCTAAATTTCATTCATACTATATAGAACAAGCAAGTTTCAAACCAAATGTAGTACCGACATTACAGTATGCGATTTCGGACGCGGCATCAGTTTCTCACAGCTCATCAATAGTTTTTGTTAGACAATAGACTGTTGGTGGTTCTATATTCAATGTGTAAAACTCTATTTATGTTATAAAAGCTATTATAAAGTGCATTAAAGCTTATCCACTTATCCATGTCCACGAGCTGTTTTAAACATATAAATATATACATTTTAATCTAAAATCTCAATAAATGGTCAACTTTCTTATATGCTTTTTACCATTTTAACCACCTTTTCTGTCTTCATTTCATTTTAGAACCTGCAATTTACATGCATGAATTTAAGTTATGCTTTTTAAAATAGAACAGCATATATTGCCATTTGTAAACTACCCACTTAACTACACACACATGCACAATCACATCAGCTGATAAGCATACAATAATACAACTGTTTAATCAAATGTCAAAAAAGAAAAAGAATATTGCAGACTCACAGCAATAAAAGAACTGAATCTCATGTTCAACATATATATATTTTATTGTAATGACTGAATTCTGTCATGTAAAACATTCCTCAAGTGGTCATGATAGGCCAAGTGGAGGAAAAAACATAAAAAAAGGAAAAGAATTGGGCATTTAGAGTGGGGGACTGGACATGGAGCAGTGCATGCTGCGAACACGCTGAATTCATACCACCTGCAAGAAAGAGCAGAGATCAGTACATAAGCAGCACTGAGTTATAACCATTTCTGAGAGCAATTAAAGACAGAAATATTTCAAAATAGGATCTCATATATTATATATATATATATATAAGAATTTAAATTAGTAAAATTAAATATATGAAACATTGCACAAAAAAAAAAAAAAAAGCCTTTTGGAAAATGTCAAGTAAGTGTTTCTGAAGCTCTGTGTGACACAGACAAGCTTCTCTCGTTGCTTACATTCCACAGGAAGTGAAGGCTTTGAACCCCGTGTAGAGAATAAAAGCTTCTAAATTTACAAATGGCATTCCATCTAAGGCTAAAAACATCTGGGAATAATGGCCATAGAAACATGAGGGATAGTAGTATGCAAGTATGTGGGTAAAACTGGCCTAAATGTGTTAAACATGACGTCAGTGTCGGGCTCCTGTAGAGGAAGTACCTGTAGGGTGATGTTTCTCACTCATCTATGTACTCAAAGGGCTCTGGGGCCTCGGGCTCCTGTTCTTCTTCCTCAATCTTGGGGCCGTGTGCAGACACGGGCTCCACAAGCTCCTCCTCTTCCTCACTGGTGTCTTTCAAGATGATGATGCCACCTGTGTGTAACTGAGGGGCGATAATATGGACAAAGGTGATTACTAAATTGTGTGACAGTCCAACTAAATACTTGCAGGCACAATTAGTTGTCCAGAAGTCTTATTTAGTGGAAAATACAGAATAACATCCTGCAAAGGTACAAAGTCTCCTAAAATGCAAAAAGAAAAAAATTCTTTGGTCCCACTTTATATTAAGTGGCCTTAACTACTATGTACTTACATTTAAATTAATCATTTGTTACAATGCACTTGTGTACATACATGTTTTTACATTGTACTTATATTTTAAAAACACCTGCATGTAATTACATCTGTAATTAATTTCTGTAATTACATTTATAATTACACTGTTGATCCATCCCTTACACCTTACCCCCACCCTTAAACCTACCCATACAACCAAAATTTTCCCTAACCTTACCCATATCCCACCTCAGTAGCAGCAAAAGTGTTTTGCAATTCAATATAAATTTTTTGAATCTTTTTATTTGGAGCCGTCAAGCGATTGTGTTTCCTTCTAAAGAGTTTCTCTCATTTAGCAGTATAAGTGGTTTTACAGACGACAATTTTCAAACATCCATAACAGGCCCAAATTAAGAGTTGGACTCACAGGTTTGAAGGGCTGGTATCTGCAGGTGTCGGGCATTGTGAGGACCTTGAGCTGAGCAGGCATGGCACGGGCTGGGTTCTCCAACATCTGGAAGTTTGGTTCTGGCTCTTTTTTCTTTTCCTTTTCCTTTTCCTTTTCCTTTTCTTTTTCTTTCTCCTTCTCTTTCTCTTTCTCTTTCTCCTCGTCTTTCTTCTCCTTTTCAGCCTCTGCCTGCGTTTCCTGCATCAAATAAAGTGTTTGAGAGTCCATGTCATACTAAAGGTTTCAGGAAGTGCTTTGCAAAGGTATGGATCTGCTGTTGGACATGCATACCACTTCCATCTTTTCCTCCTCCTTCTCTTTCTTCTCCTTTTCCTTCTCCTTCTTCTTGGCTTTAGCCGTGATAGAGAGAACGGCAGTGGAAACCTGACAGAAGAAAAGTAGGACATTAAATCCGGAATGATTTGTTTTTAGTATCAGGCTGAGATTTGTCAAGTCCGTGTGTGTTCATGGTACATTGGTAAAACAGACCTTTTCTTTTTCCTTCTCCTTTGGCACTTCCAAGGGTGGAGGATAGGCAAAGGTTGAGGGTTTGCAGTTGGATCGATACTGCACCTTCGGCATCTGTTAATGGGACAGAACTTATTCATTAGAAACTGAAAAGTATTGATTAAAAAGGTTTTACTTATTTTACCACTGAATAATATTATGCTCTTGGCACAGCAACATGCTTATGTCAAACTCTACTAAAATACACTGCGATTCATGACTCCCAAGTGATTTTGTATGACACCAGAAGTTGCTGCCCCTGTACAGCCTTCCAAAAGGGTCACATGTGAGGATCAATGACACTTAGGACTCTATGTAGGCAAAAGCAAGAAAGTTCACTAGGATTTAAACAAAGCTTTATTTGAGAGTTGACAGCACCAGCTTTCCCTACTTTTGACAATGTGCTTATCTAGAGGTGTCCAAACCTGCTTCAGGAGGACCAACGTCCAACAGAGTTTAACTCTAAGTTGCCTGAACTAGGCCCGTCTCGATAATTAAATAACCAGTAATTAAATAAGCCTATATTGCTAATTCTTTACATTCATTTATAAATATAAAAATTGGCGAATGTATGAATACATGAATATATTTTATAAGAATACAAATAGTATTTTTTTGTATTTTTTTTTTTAACATGTTTAGATTTTATAAAATTACAAGAATTACTTTTTGCTGCTGAATTTGCTGCTCACTTAATCATTGTTTTGTCATAGCTTATGATTATATATTTTTAATAATATGTTGTTTTTCTCTATAATTAAGTAGTATGTATTGCGTTTAACAAATAAAAAAAGTGACCATTAGTGCATACTCTATATAATCACCTTTTCTTTGATTGGCCAGTTTGTTGTGACCGTTTCAGTTATTTACTGAATTGAATAAATTTCTTTAATATTTAAAAGGTGTTAACTGTAATCTTACGCTGCAAAAATAACTTACAAAGGATAAAATGAATCAATTATTTAATAAAAAAAGCACACAAAAATGTATGACAAAGCCCTAAAACAGACAATTAATTGCCATAATCGTCAAAGCCCTAAAACATTTATTTTTTAGACTATTAATCGTCAGCCAAATTTCATAATCATGACAGGCCCAGCCTGAACACACCCGCCTGGAAGTTTCAAGTAATCCCGAAGATCTTGATTAGGTGGTTCAAGTGTTTAATTGTGTTTAAAAGTGGACCTCAAGGAACTGGATTGGACACCCTAGTGCTAACCACAACACCAATGCTGCCAACTCTTCTTGCATGGATTAATAGTTTGGCTCCTCACTGACCAGATGGTAATTTGAACTTTTGTCACACTATTGTAAAGGCATAAAAATATACTACAAGTGTTTATAGGTAGTACAGGTTAGGTTAGAAGACATTTCTGCTTACCTTCAGGTCCTTGTTGAGGCCGATGATGGCTGTGGGTGTGAAGGACAGCGACAGGAAGTGAGAGAGCGGGAACCAGAACCAGAACTGGGTGAAGACCAGCAGACCCACCACAGATGGCATGTGGGTGTGGCCTGTGCGAGACTGCAGAGAGATCGTCACGTTACGACCACCTGAGAAGAATCAGAAAGATGAAGTGTCATTATGTTCCTCAGGAACTCCAACCAGCCTCTTCTCATCTAAAGGGGCTGTCACAATGAAATTTCAGCAAAAAAAAAAAAAAAAAAAAAAGGTGCATTGTCAGTAGTGTAGCAATGCCTGAAAGATCACAACTCCCTTTTAAACCAAGCAGCTTTCTGTCAATTCAGTGAATTTGCCAGACCAACCTGAACACACGTGAAAGTGGGGACATTTTTTGCCCTCACAAGAAAATCTTGATGGCATGGATACCTATTGCAATGACTGGATTTTGGCCATGAAATTTTCTCAAGCAAATGTTAATGTCTAGCTACACAGGACTTTACTCTTGGATTCTGGAGTTGTATTATTACACTGTATATTTGAACACTGCAAAGGCCGCACAACTGAGGCTGAAAGAAGGGCATAGGCGTGCACTGGTGATAGCTTGATTAACAACTGGCGTTTCAAATGTCCTTTCCTGTCGAGGTGTACAGTGCATGGAGCTGATACAGAATTGAGCTGTTAATATGAGATGACAAAGGCCAAGGCCAAAGACGACACCACCCTCGAACTGCCTGATGAGCAGACAATAACAGGAGTGAGGGATGAGTGCCAGGACGGAAAGAGGTATGGACATGTCCACAAAAATGCACTTTTAAAGAAGATAAATGGGGAGAGGAATGGTGTCATGAGTTTAAAGGATCGATTTGGCTCAGAATGAAAGGCATCACAGACAATAGCATACTTTTGTCACAGCCTGTTAAATCATGATACTGAAAGTTTCCTGTTGGCATCTACTGTAATTGTGAAGAGAAATTATAGCCTGTATTGTTTATTTTGACTGCAGTGACTTACATCATTTGTGACAACCAAAAATCGAAGTGTTCAAACTCTCTGCCAAACCAGGCAATGAACCAACCCAAACGAAGAAAGACTTCAAAATGTCATCGGGGGGTCATAATTTCAACAAACACTTCAATTTTCAATTAGCTTTAAGAGCTCTCCATGGTCCACAGCTGTTACTAATGCGTTTCATTCTAAAACCTAGTAAGCTGCCTACAAAGTCAGCATTTTAAGGCATCATAGGCTTGTCCTCTGCTCAAATGTTGGAGTTTGACGTTAGTATGTTGCTAAGCTTTTTGGAACAGTTTTTATGCAGTGTATTTTATGCCTATTAAAGGATTAGTTCACTTTCAAATGAAAATTAGCGCAAGCTTTACTCACCCTCAAGCCATCATAGGTGTATATGATTTTCTTCTTTCTGATGAACACAATTGGAGATATATTAATAAATATCCTGACGCATTCGAGCTTTATAAAGGCAGTGAACAGGGTTCACGAGTATGCTTCCATTTACATCCATTCATCAAACTTATTCCACACAGTTCCAGGGGGTTGATAAAGGCTCTTTCTTCAGCTCATACTTGTTGAACCTCACTACTGCCATTATAAAGCTCGGATGCGTCAGGATATTTATTAATATTTCTCCGATTATGTTTATCAGAAAGAAGTCAGTCATATACACCTAGGATGGCTTTAGGGTGAGTAAAGCTTGGGCTAATTTTCATTTGAAAGTGAACTAATCCTTTAAATTATTGTGATGTTAGCTTAGCAATATGCCAATGTCAAACTTCAATATTTGTGATTGTTGTGCAGTTTTTTTTGCTTACTGAAATATTGTGGCATTAGCTTATCAACATGCTAACATCAAAGTCTATTGAAATCAAATGAGTTGATTCTCCTGGGTGCTTTCCATGATGAGCTCTATTTATGTAACACATGGAGTTGCAGCCTATATATAATGTTCCAAATCAGTCACATCTGAGGTTCTATTTAAGTTAGGATGAAGCAGCTGCCATTGTATGCCGTAGACAGTTTGGCAGCTCACTAGATTTAGGTTTTGGAGCCACGGTGAAGGTGTTTTTGTAAAGCAGCTATTTAATAAGTTGTAGGAAAGTTCAGTCTGCATGTGGCGGTATGGCTCATGCATTTAAATGAGGTGTTTGGAGCATGGACCCCTGACTGAAACCTTGAAATCCTCAATTTATTAGCTGCAGCCCCAACTGTAATAGATCATTAGGATGCAACATCTTTCCAGTCTAATTCTAACATGTATTGGGTTGGCTCACAAGCTGATGTTTGAGAAGCAGGGGGCAAGAGCATCTTGAAGGTCAATGCATTCTTGCAATATTAATAGGCAAGCACCCTTGGGCTTAAGTGAATGATATTTGCTTGTAGTGGCATGAAGACGTGGTGCTATCTGGTTTCTAATGCCACATTCTTGTCACGATCCTATCAGTATTTTATCACACAGCCTTTAACAGACTTACCTGCCTAGACATGCCTGCAAATGTTTGTTTCCACCCTTACATTTTGCACTGAATACCTAAACATTGAGTTATTTAAGACAAGACTTAAAGCACATTAAAAACTGACAAATCTGTACATATTCTTAATACTGACCTGCATCCAGGATGCCCTGAGCCAGAATGGCCCCAAATTTGGCCATCACATCATCATGCTTGTCATTGATAACCTTTGAGTAGAGCTGCCGAAACTGGTTCACCTATGGAAACAAAGATGCGACTTTTGTAGATTTACCTAGGTGGGTTTAAATTAAATAACTGCCAAAAACAGGAACAATATTTACTTTCTTAATAAATGGCTCTGGTCTTATGATGCTTTCATGGCTTACTGTAATTTAAAAGATGGTATCTCAGTGATTTGACTCAGATATGATTAGCTTCTATGGTAACGCTCAATATTAACATGGATTCATGTGCAAAATTACTTCATTAGCTTTGCAAAATACTAAAGACATCTGAATTCAGAGGCATACACACTGTTAACTGAAGTCTGTTGTAAGGCATTTATTACATTCATAATCTTTCTTACCACAATTTTTAAGGCCAGGCACATACAACATGGCTAGAGTGAATCAAAGTGTGCCCGTAAGGGGTATTTAGCAAAGACTGCCATTACTACAACTCCAGTTCTTTATTACACCATAAAACAGGGATTTCAAATCAATTTTACTTTCATGTGGCCATAAAATTTGCAGCCCAGTTATAATCATGTGGTAAAATTGAAGGAAAATCACCCCAAGAAACAAGCAAATGTACCGTGACTACACAACCACACTGTAGAAATGACTGGACGAAGCCTGATATTATAAGAGGCCAATATTTATGACTTCAGGCGAGTACTAGAATCTGTAATAAACAGTAAAAATGAGAGACTATAGTTCACTTTCATTCTGTGTAGTCTCTGAAGCCCACATAATTCCACCTCTAGATAATGTACATTCGTTTATTTATTGGAACTTTTTAGGTCCAACATGCTACACATTTGTAAATTAGCATTAGCTGTGATTTTGTAGCTTTGTGTCACATTTCGCTGTCAGGCAAGGCCTGAGGTCTAACTTGAATTATCAGTGGCCGTTTATATATTTTACGTTTACTAATCACATGAGCCAAATAATTAACCCCAACAACCTAGTCCACACTCCCCTTACCTTTGGACAGGTGACCTCCGACTGTTGGATCATGATCAGAGCAGAGGCGATCAGAGCACCCTGTCTGACGTAATTCACCGGGTCATTGGTCATGGGCTCCAGGAGATTGATTGCTTCCTGTTAAAGGAAATCATCAATGGAAGCATATTAAAAATGATTATGGAAAAACAGCAGCATATCCTGACAAATCATGCTGAATAGTTAGACCTAAACCACAAATTCATCAGACTCCCAAGTATCTAATCATCTTTGAGAATTTGTGGTATCATAATACAGTAACCTAATGATACATAGACCACAGAGAAAGAAAAGCCCCACATGAACTTTCCATCCCTTTCTCTTAGAAAGATTAAGTTGGGTTTGTTTAAAAGGGGTATTTAGTGTCACATTTGATCTTCAGGCCAAAAGCCAAACCATGTTACAGCAAGCACTTTTTGAATTACGACTGCACTGAAGACAGTCCAAAATAGCAAATTTGGCTTACAGACAACTAACATCTAAAGTAACATTACACAATATACAGTATACCATCGTTATACATATTTGTGCAATTGCATCAGAGGTTGTTTGGAACGATTCATCCAAAACAAAGCAGTCATTACTTGTAGCCCAAGACAGATGAAGCCGAAAAAGGATTTGAAACAAATCCACTGGACATTTTGTGTCGGCAGAAATTATATTGCAGTAAAAATATGCAGGTGTATAAATTACAGAGCCAAAGTTGAATTTGTGACCCATTTAAAAGGCCTGACAGATTGGAAAGTGTGGAAGATCTTGGCTCCTAGGCCAGTCTGATTTCCCAGCATCGCCACAAAATCGCCCATGACTGTATTTGGGCACCTGAGAGGGATTTGGATTAAAGTTATTATAAGTAAAATGGTCAAGACCAATCTTCATATTCCATTTCCCAATGAGGGAGTTGAGTGGTAAATGGCAAGAACATTGTCCAAGATATCCTTTTGAATCTTATCTCCACTCAAGTGGTAAATGTGCCATCTGTGACTCTTCCACTGGTAATGCAATTAGTCGCAGAACCAACCTGAGCGTGTAAAAGAGCCAATAATGTCACTCAGGATTGTTGTAAGAGAGTTCAAACATCTCTTTTGGGTCACAGCAGAACTTGCTCAGCTGTCTCACAGACTTGAGAACTTTTTTTTAACCATCTATCCTTTAACAGTCACATCTGAGCTCCAGACTGAATAAAATGGTCACAAATGCAACAACAGCTTTGTATGCACCTATACGACTATTCATCAGATATTATCTTGTGAGGT
The DNA here is from genome assembly GCF_024489055.1 of Chanodichthys erythropterus. Classification (NCBI taxonomy): domain Eukaryota; kingdom Metazoa; phylum Chordata; class Actinopteri; order Cypriniformes; family Xenocyprididae; genus Chanodichthys; species Chanodichthys erythropterus. Next base: position 3,721,892 of record NC_090230.1, read on the forward strand.
TGTGTTAAAGGGTTAGTTCAACCAAAAAAAATTCTGTCATTAATTACTCCCCCTCATTACTCACCTTTAAAGGTCCAGGAAGCTAGTAAAGACATCATTTAAAATAGTCACTGTGACTACAGTCATTCAACCTTGATGTTATTAGGTGACGAGAATACTTTCAGTGTTTACGTCTGAATGTCGGCTCAGTATTTTAACAATGTCTTTACTACCTTTCTGGACCTTAAAGGGTGCAATGATGTTGCTGCCTATGTGTGGTTCAGAAACCCTTGGATTTCATCGAAAATATCTTAATTTGTGCTCCAAAGATGAACGAAAGTCTTATGGGTTTAGGACGACACGAGGGTGAGTACTTATTGGCAGAAATTTAGTTTTAGGGTGATCTAACACTTTAATTACATTATTCATAGTACATATTACACAGCCTCATTAACAAACTAATTCAACGAAACAGACTGTAAGAGTACTGATAGGAGTACCTTGTTGCCAGTGCCAGCGCAACAAATGCCCAGAGCCATTGCAGCACCGCAGCGTACGTGGGGATTGTAGCTCTCGGACAGCAGGGAAACCACACTGGGACATTGTTCTGGAGTCCTGTAGACAAAAACATATATATAGGAAAGGAAAGACCATCAATTTTTTAAAACAGTTTATTTTCTCTGACAGTAATACTTTGGATCGGGTGAAGGAATGTGAGGCTTTAGTTCTGTGTTAAAAGTTTATGCAAAGAAACTAAACTGGTGCACAGGCTCTGTCACTTTGTCTTTCGTAGCACAAACGATGCTAACTTGATAAAACAGTGCAGGACAGTTATTTCGGTTTCCATTAATCAAGTATATTTTACGTATACATGTGTGGTTACTATGAAGCCGTAAAATCCCATAAAATTATGGGAATGGGAATGTTGGGCCAATTGTGACAAACATTTTTAGTAAAAGCAGCAGCACTTTCAGACAAAATTGACTTTTCCATTTTTGTACAAAACTTGATTACAAGCCAGGTAACAAGGAATTTTCAATTGGTTAAACTAGTCAAGCTACGCTTCTGAAAAAATAATTTGCTATACTACAAGGTCAAAAATCATAAAAAAAAAAAAAAAAAAAAATCATTTATCAACTACACTTGGAAACATTGTCAACACTGTCTAGGTATTTTTCACATATTTATGATGTGAAAGCATATTCAAATTCTGCAGTCAGATTAAAATCACACACTGAATTTCAACGTGTCATTTTGAGAAAATGCATGCCATATTTTTCCCCCCTCCATTTACATTTAGGTTTTTTGTCCTTGAAACTTTTCCTGCGAGATTATGTATAGCCTCTGTTTGAGTCTGCAGTGATTGTATTCTAAAATAGCCTGAAGGACTAAATCTAGGAATAAAATAATCAAATAACAGCCTCACTTTCCTCATTAAATCCTCAGAGACTCCAATGTGAATGTTATGCCAACACTCACATAACACAGTCAATGAAAGGGAAGAAACGTATCATATAAAGAGAATTCGTTGTACTCATTTACTTGACACTGAAACAATTTGCAATTTACATTTAAAAAAAATAAGAATAAACTTCTAATTTAAATCTGTCATCTTAGGGAGGCAGAGATATAAATTCTGCTAATAAATGCACATTAATGTGTTTTTATTGTGGCCAATAACTAGGGCTGGGTACCAAACTCGATACTTTTTAGGTACCGATCGAACTGCCTCGATACTATCGAGTATCGAAAAGTGTCTTGTCATTCGGTACCTCAGAATGGAGCCGAGTAGAGGGGCGGAGAAATGCTTTCGCTGTCTCGTTGAGGAGCAAGTAACGTTGCGCTACATTATTATTTATATCTAAATATATAAAACTATACGCGCGAGAGAGACCCTATGTGCGAGAGGGCGAGCGAATCAACGGTTTCGTTTTCCGTTTATCTCCGAATGGACGGAGATGGACTGTTTATGTGAGCAGCCGGTTCACTACAGATACTGTTAACGGAAAACAAAAGTGTCGCACTGCCTGCAGAAACAGCGGAACGCTGTTATGGACAGGTACAACACACAGCAGCTTTACATCAGCGTTCGTCCCTCAAGTCTATGGAAACTCGCGACCGGTTCGTGACAGTCTCTGTCTCTGCGAACAATTCTGCTGAAAAAGGGGTATCAGCGTCCTCCTGATACTGCGGATAATCTGCGGGTCGGGCCAAGTAATAAAAAAATAACATTCAAATTAATTGCGGGTGGATGAGAGATGAATCATTAATGTGTTGATTTTAATAAAGACACAACTCTTATTTCACGGTAAGACGCAACAAACTTGCGTCACTCTTACTTCCGCTTTGATCTTGTTAATAATAATTAATTTTTTGAAGAAGAACAATTGCTGAGTGATTTAAAAAGAGCCTCACATACTGAATTTTTATATTGAAAACTAAACTTTATTAAAACTATTTGCACTGATTTATTGTGTTGGGTAAATTTTGTTAATTTGTGCTTTTTTTATTCCCCGCAGTGGCTCAGGAGATGAGTCTTTGAGTCTGAAAAAAAGTCAAAGTTGAAATATAAAACTAAAGATTTTTTTTGAGCTGATGTAATCTTGTTTAAACAGATTTTATAAAATTGGTATCGAAAAAGGTATCGTTTAGGTATCGGTATCGAAGTCAAGGTATCGGTATCATCTCGGTATCAAAAATTTTTGAAAGATACCCAGCCCTACCAATAACTGAAATCATAGCCAATATTATCAATCTATACTGCTATATACTTGTTTAAACGCTTAAGCTCCTATCTTGCCAAGCTTTTTATTTATGGAAACATGGCAATGAAATCAAATCATTATCATACCAATCTGATCAATAAAGATCATTTAAATGGCTGACACCAATCTGCTAACAGATATACTGCTCAAAAACCAGGTTAACTTAAAATACGTTGAAGTTCAGTTTAGGTCCACAGTAACCAAATAAAGACTTTAGAATAATCTCATCTGTAATAACAGACAGTATGTCCAGAAGACAACTGTTCGAACTCTTCCCACAGCGAAACCCTTTCCGTGGGAAGCTAATCCACAGTTTAGCACTCACATATAAATGCCAACTAGCAATAAAAAAGGATTTGACTTAATCTTTCATCAGGCTGGAATTAACGTGTTGTGCCAGATAACAAGGGTTCTGCCAAACTTGGCAGGCTGGGAAATACAGTTTCAATGTTGATGAAGTTGGGAACCTTCTGTACAAATACAAATCTTAGCCAGGGTCTTATGCCTATTCAGGAACATTTAGTTCATCTAATCCTGACTAGTCATTTGGGTTTAGAAGCTTCAGTCTCAGATTCAGACTGAAGCTTCATTTGTTTACAAAAAGGTTTTCACTCAGAAATCTATATTTGCCTTCAATTTGTTATGGTATTTATTCATAACCACTTACCAATTTGATAAAAAAAAAAAAAAAGCCATTTAAAAAAACAAAAACATTTGCTTACACCACACAAACTTGTGTATATGTATGGGTATCAGGGCCGATTAAGAATTTCCTTAACCTATTGGTATCGGGTATCCCAAGAACAATTCTTTTTTAAGCCTGCTGTCACACAGGTGTCATACAGTAGGTGGCGGTATACAAAAGAAGCTCAAATGTACGTGCAGCACCAATGAGGTCTGTTCTAGAGTCACACACAAACACACGTTTCCGTATTTTGCATATTTGATGCACAAGTTTGTAACTCATCACTTGAAAGTCACTTATTTGTGATTTATTTTTATCTGCCATCAGACTATCTGAGATGTTGTTGCCGTAACATGTTGCTATGAGTTGCGTCTTGCTTCAGACTTGACTGACAGATACCGCAAGCTTCATGCTTTCTAACTTTAATATTTTTTTTTTTTTTTTTTTTTGCAATTATTATGCTTAAGTTTATATCAATAGTCTCATAACTTTATTAGTTAGGCTAGCAGTTTTTGCTGTGATGTCGAAGCAGTATTGGGTAATTACTGTAATTTAATTTCCCTTGAAAAAGTAAGGCATTCATTTTTATAATTTTTTCTGTAATTTAATTACATTTACTTCTGATGTAACTGCATTTAATGCTGTATAGACTATATAATAGTTCTATATAAAAATTGTGGATTTTACATCAAATGTTAAAATGTATGTTTTTAATGTAACCTTCTTCCTTCATAAGAACTGCTTTGTCTGTCTTGGCAAACACAATCGGCCTTAAAAGACTCTTAAATCTTTAGCTAAAAGCTCCCTTCTAAATTTGTTTGGTCTGATTTAAGTTTTTTCTTGTTAACTTTTATAAACAAAAGATGAAGCATGACACACTCCAGGAGCTGGAGGCTTACATGGTTCAAGAGTTTCTATTTGCCAGACACTATCCAACGCACCAGCAAAATGAACAAACAAAAGAGTTCCGTAAAACAGCCCTTGTTCCACTGGAGAGAGAGAGAGAGAGAGAGAGAGAGAGAGAGAGAGAGAGAGAGAGAGAGAGAGAGAGAGAGAGAGAGAGAGAGAGAGAGAGAGAGAGAGAGAGAGAGAGAGAGAGAGAGAGCGAGCGAGCGAGAGAAAAAAAAAAAAAAAAAAAAAACAGTATTTCTTTACTAGTTTATCATCAAAGCATAGAATTTAAGTTTTATGAGCTGTTATTCTTTTGCCTTTAAACAAGCATTTAAAGACATTTTTGCTTTAAGTTTCCACACACACAAAATACTATTTTTTTTTTTTTTTTTTTTTAACAAATATTTTTCATGATCTTAACTTTTTGATCTAATGGCTTAGACAATTCAGATATCTTCAAAACAAATTTTGAGCATTAATGTAGATGTATAAATTTCAAAAGAAATTGGAGCTGATAATGAACAAAGCAGCCAACAAGTGTCAAGCAGACATACAAAAAAAAAAAAAGGATGAGATCAATAAGTAATGGCAACATATGTTTTCCCATGAACAAATTAATTTAACTGATTTCAACTTAAAATTGAGTTGAACTTAAAACTCACTACATAATTCTCGTACTCTCATGTATGCGATTTCAAAATTATGACTACTTTAAGTCAAAAGTAGTAGGTGTGTTCAAACTTTATATGTTGTGTACACTACCAATTAAAACACATTTTACATTTTTTTCCTCCCCCCCCCAATAACCAACTTCAACCTCCAAATTCACCCTGGCAAGGTGGGAAACAGATGTGCCTAGACCTATGCAGCCTGAATACACTAAGGTAATGGGAGGTGGAGAAAGACTGTTCATGGGTTGACCCTGCAAAAAAAGTCATTTAATGCAAAAGGGGGAGTCAAGTCCTCAATCGATCTTAAAATACGACAGATCAGCCATTGAACAAACCCCCTTAAGTATTCACAGGTTGTTAAAGGACAATCCCACCCAACAGACACCTGAAGAATATTAGCTTGGTGCCTTAAGGTTCAAGTCTGAAGAGATACTCAATGGGCTCTAAATTTTTATTTTCTCAAAAAAAAAAAAAAAAAAAAAAAAAAAAACAAAGCAACACCATATTTTCAGAGACAAGAAAAACTAATATATTTTTTTTTTCCCTCATTTCCTCCACACAAATTATGAAAGGTAGGCGGCTGGGATGTACAAAACCCTTTTTAAAATAGTCTAGTTGACTAAATGGGGAAAAAAGAAAAAAAAAGTAAGCTGGTCACATTGCGGTACAAGACAGTGAATGAAAAATATAAATAGCTGCTCCGCTGGACTGAAGAAAATGACCCCCCAGGATCACTGGAACCACCCCGGTGTTGACACATTCATCCATTTCTCCAGGTTTAACTCGCGAGTGAGAGAGAGAGGGAGGGAGAAGCAGAGCGAGTCAGTAAACAGAGCAGAATGAGAGAGGAAGGGTTAGAGGACGTATGAAAGTTTTAGACCGGTGATCACGATAGGTGATGCGGATAAGATCTGGGGATTCGTCCAGCTCCTCAAGAACAAGGAAATTCCTCAGCATGAAACCGAAAATTGAGATGATATCTGGATCTTTTCCCACAAAGAATTTGGACATCCTAATGTTTTGTTTCTACTTTTTTTGGTGTACATATAAAAGGCAATAAGTCACAGTCTGAGGGACGTTTTGTGCACTTGTTTCACTTGAAAAAATACAACCATGAATAATACGGAATTAAGCTAATGAATAGAGGAATCCCACAGTGTTGAGTTCAAGGTAAGTAGCAGAAATCATTTGAAATCAATCATTCCCATCCAAAATGGGAAAAAAATGTAATCTATTTAGAAATATTTTAAATTTAGGAAATATATAGTTAAGTACTGAAAATGTATATTGGTGAATTTTCTTTAGCTTATATGAAAAAAAGGCAAAATTTCAGTGAACAGAGTTTGCAGGTGAAAATACAAGAGTCTACTTTCACACAGCTAAAACCCTGTTAATTTTAAATAAAGTTGTTTTTAGATTTTATTTCTATAATTTTCAATATATAACAAAAAACTGATTTTAATCTAGAAGATAAATAATATTACATATGTGTTTGTACTTACTTACTGCATAATGTTATGCCAGAAGGAACCATTTCCAAATTTTAATGCCATTATGAAACCCTAATTAATCTAAAAACATAAACATTGTTTATGAAGTCATCTATCTCGACTGATTGAGCTAGATAGGAACACAAATGACTGCATATGGTCAACATTCACAGATCATTACTGATAGCCATTTCCTTGTTTAATTATGAACATGGTCTGGAACACGCACCGCTAATCATATGACAAGAAAATCATATTTATCATATGTCGGTTCAAGAGAGTTGAAGATAATGTGTTTTGAATGACGGGATTACCATTCAAATGTTTATATTTCCAGGAGTGTAAAACCACAGAGACAGAACAAAGATGGGCAATACCTCGTCTACCATGTGACTACTCTAAACTCTGGTTCCAACTGGAGATAATAATTTTGAGGGAAATACTTTGGAATCTCTTTTGCTCAATACATCGGATTTTTGCAAGCAAACAGAAGTGCATCATTTGAATTAAACACACCATCACCCTCTGATCAGAGGGAGTCTGTGACAATGCTGGACGAGCCCACGGGAAAAACAAAAGCTCAATTTTACAAAGCAGAATGGATAACAATAACGTCGTAAACCATGGAGAACTCCGTTGGGCCGCACTGCTCATTCTTCTGGTCATCTTTCCTACCATTGGTGGAAACATCCTGGTCATTCTGGCAGTATCACTGGAGAGAAAACTCCAAAACGCGACTAACTTCTTCCTGATGTCTCTGGCTGTGGCCGATCTACTGGTGGGATTGCTAGTGATGCCCATCGCTTTGGTGACTGTGCTTTTCCGTAAGTGATCTTAACTTTGATTGTAGAACTTAATGGCAAATGGAAAAAAATTAAGAAATAACTGACAGACCGAATACACACAGCAGTCATAACAACATGTCTCACAACTTTCAAACTATACAACATCTGCCAAGCTACTACTGTCATTCTTATGCCAGCTTGACTTTCAGTTCCAATGCCAGAACACTCCAGTTGGTCCATTATTCCTCATTAATTAGATTTGATGACATTTATTACTTCATTTGCTGCACCTGGTCTTCACACATTTAAGCTTAAGGTGAACTTTGCTGGCTTGATCACAATTCAGGATAGTTCACCCAAAAATTCATCATCACTTACTCACCAAACCTGAATGACTTTCTTCTGTGGAACACAAAAGACAATGTTTAACCGTTTTTGTCCATAGAATGAAAGTCAAAGTGGTCCAAGTTTTGGAATGACATAAAGGTCAAAAAATGATGACAGAAACTTTGAGGTTTCAGTAGTTGAGTTAAACTAAGCCTTGACGATGTGACAAAATTGAGGAGTCCCCCAAGGACCATAAGGGTAGGCAAAGGAGCAAAAGGACAGGTTCTAAAGGTGTTCCACACAAAGAACCATGTGTGAATGCAGAAAGTGAAAAAAAAAAATGAAAAAAAAAAGATTCCGCCAAACAGCTGAAACTTACCAGAAGTCATGAACACTGACGGGTAATTAAGCTGAATTACCTTAGGAGGAAGGGGTACAATAATACATTTTGTTTGAGTGCAACAACTTATTGACCAAGACAGCAGACAAAGAAAGCAGTAACTCTACATAAGACTCGGCAGTAACTCTAGACGTTAATTCTCAAGATAATAACTTGTGATTAAATGTAATCATAAAAATAAAAGTAACCTTTACCATTTGGAGTAATTCAAGGGTTTCAGTTCTGTGGAGTTGTCCTGTAAGATGTGCTTGCTCAAACAGTAAAACTAATGTTCTACCAAAGGCCACGTCCACATCTGTGGACCAGGTGAAGACAGGAATTGAAGTTAAAGCCATGAAAAAGCAATGACTAAACACTGTGAAAATCTACACAGTGCTTGATAAAGAGTCTCAGCAGGGCTAAAAACAAGAGCCTACCCTTCAGAGCACACCACAAATGTATTTCTCTGAGAAAGAGAGAAATATTTACATGAGGAAGTTGAGACTTGGCAGTGCAAACCTAAAGTGTGGTAGAGCAGAGTGTCTCTTTATTTTGCTTTCAGGAAGAGAAGGCAAGCCTACCTGACAGTCTATATGGGAACTTGGGAACTAGAGCTGGACGATGTAGTAAATATTAATGATAAGTTTGCAACATAAAATTTAGGAATTTTAAATATTGTAAATATTTTATGCACTATTAACTACTCTGCAATTATTTTATACACTACTTGACTAGTGGTCGTTCATTTGAGTTAATAGTCAACTAATCCGCATGTTTGTATTAATTTAAATACTTAACCATATATGGGGGGGGGGGGGGGTATATATGCAGGTGTTCTACAATACATAGAAATACAAAACCATAATACTGAGCCTTTAAAATATAAATAAGCACTCAACCGCACACAGCACTTGCTGGAGTGCACTGAGAAAAGTTATGATTTATGAATTTGTCAGAAAAAACAGCAAGCAGACTTACTGAACATTTTATAAATGTATCAGTAAGCTAGTAAACTTCTGAGTAGGTGTCGGCTGAAATTATGAAGTTGACGATGCTGCCTCGCCATCTCCACAGTGTAGAGGATGCACCTATAGAGAGAAATGAATGTTTCATACGAACTGAATAAGAGTATTTTTTTGTTGTTGTTTTTGAATTGGTTCATTTAAAAGTACACATTTCAAGCTTTCTATAGTTTAGTGTTAATTTTGTTAACAAGTAATTTGTCATCATGTGTCTAGATTTTAGTTCCAAATCAACAACATAAACCTAAAATCTTATATATAGTCGACTAAAACTAGACTAAAAAACAATTCAGATGACTAAAACTAAAAGGCATTTTAGTCAAAAGCCTATGACTAACGCTAAATATAAATTAGCTTTCAAAATTAACACTGCTATAGACATAGAACATGCCTGTGAGGCAAGTATATGCTCGTATGAGTATGTATTTCGGCTCATTTTTGTGACGTGGTTCAAAGTAGTTAATGGAGAACGAGATGCAGAAAGCGCATTCAGTTTGTTTTTTTGTGACGCACTTCAAAGTAGTTCACGGAGACCAAGACGCAGAAAGCGCATCCTGTTTGTTTTTGTTGTTTTTTTGACCATTCAAGTGCAGTAATCTGTGAATGAGAACCAAATTTGTCTGAAAGGTGGCGTTCTGTGCGCACGCTTCTGGTTATGCATGTTGCCCTGCAGCGCATAACTTCTTTTTTGAGGCTTACTGCACTTAACTCTCAACATCAAACATGTCCCGCACTTTATTTTCTCTTTCATGCATGTTTCTTTGTTGTTCTAAAATGTTCCAAACAACACTGCACAAAATTATTTTAAGATTTGAATCTATTGAGTAACAATAGCCAATAGGTTTCCTGTGATTGAGGGAAAAAATATAAATGTAATTAATTCAAACTATGCTAACTGCTTCACATAGTGGATAAAAATAATATATTTAAATTTTACCAGCCATGGCAAGGTAGTGACACTGCTCTGTTCACTGTTCAAAATACAGAATAGTGTCATCTAATGCATGTTATACATTTGACTCATGCTGATTAAATCAATTCAGATCCAAAATGACTGTTAAAAACATGCTGGATTGAGAAAGCTTCAAAAAGCCCAGCTGAAAAAAAATGTGCCCTCTGAGAATCTTCTATGTAGATCTGTTTAGAAAAGAGGACTGATCTCACTAATACCAGTTTTCAACATCTGGTTAAGGGCTCTCCAAACCATGGAGGTCTGCTCATACCACAAGTTTGGAGAAACACTGTAGTTTAGGTCCATGCAAGCTAAAAATCATGTTTGAAAATGTATATACATCAAAAGAGCTTCATCAAAAGGCAGTTTTGCTCAAATTATCCAAATATTTCAGGTTTATTGACAGTTTTATATAGTATATTTTATATAATTAACGTTTTGAAGAATGTTACTAATGTATAATTTTACCCTCTTTTTCACTCCTTGTCATGGGAGCATAAAGTCATGATATCCAGCTACAGGGTAAATATTGGTATGTAATTTTCTCAAATGGTACGATATCACGAATTTGCTCATTTCGGTACTTGATACATCGTTGTTCTGAAGTTCACCGTTAGGTAGCAGTTGTGCTACACTAACTGACACAAAACTGGCAAAAGTGAC